>NW_026869926.1:0-26583 GCF_019925205.1 Metopolophium dirhodum | reverse complement strand
TTTTTTTGGATTATAAATATTTTAATTTTATTATTTATTTTATTGGGGTGATAAAAAAAATTATTAAACTTTTTTTAAAATTTTACATTATTTAGTGATTATTTGAATTAAAATTTTTAATTATAGGAAAAAGTTACTTTAGGGATAACAGCGTAATTAATTTTTTAAGTTCAAATTTAAAAATTAGTTTGCGACCTCGATGTTGAATTAAGATTAATCTTAGGTGCAAAATTTTAAGTATTAGGTCTGTTCGACCTTTAAATTCTTACATGATTTGAGTTCAAACCGGTGTAAGCCAGGTTGGTTTCTATCTTTTAAAAAATAATTTATTTTAGTACGAAAGGATTAAATAATTAAATTAAATTTTTTTATTAAGTGAATTAAATTAATTTAACTATTTTGGCAGATAATTGTGTTAAATTTAGAATTTAATTATATAATTTTAATTATAGATAGTAATTTTTATATTTATTATAATTATTAATTTTTTGATTTTATTTTTAATAGTTTTCATAAGAGTAGCTTTTTTTACTTTATTAGAACGTAAAGTTTTAGGTTATATTCAATTACGTAAAGGCCCTAATAAATTTTTTTATTAAAGGTGTTTTTTCAACCTATAGGTGATGGTTTAAAGTTATTTTTTAAAGAAGTTAATTATCCTAGAAATATAAATTTTTTAATTTTTATAATTTCCCCTATATTAGGTTTATTAATTTCTGTTTTTTTTTGATTTATTTATCCTTATATTGGTATAAATTATATTATAGGTTTTGGTTTAATTTATATGTTTTGTTGTTCGAGTTTAATAGTTTATATTTTTTTAATAATTAGATGATCATCTAATTCTAATTATTCAGTTTTAGGGATAATTCGTTTTATTTCTCAAATAATTTCTTATGAAGTAAGAATAATAATTATTATTATAAATTTAATATTTTTAATTAATAGATTTAATTTAAATGATTTTTATATTTATCAAATAAATTCTAAATTTTTTTTTTTTTCTTTTTTTAATATTTATTTTATTATTAATTAGATTTTTAGCAGAAATGAATCGTTCCTCCTTTTGATTTTTCTGAAGGGAGAATCAGAATTAGTTTCTGGTTTTAATATTGAATTTAGAAGTTTATCTTTTATTTTTATTTTTATATCTGAATATATAAGAATTATATTTATAGGTATATTATTATGTGAAATATTTTTTGGTTTAATAATGAATAAATTTTATTTAAATATTTTTATTTTAACATTTATATTTTTAATTATTTGATTACGTGGGTTTTTACCACGTTTTCGTTATGATAAGTTAATATATTTAATTTGAAAATTAATTTTACCTTTATCTTTATTTTTATTTATATTTAATTTTTCTATTAAATTATTTAACTTATATCATTAATTTTAGTATTAAGTTAATAGAATTAATTTCTATTTTTTTATTTTCAAAATAAATATTTTAAATAAATTAATTAACTGATTTTATTAAGTTAATAATTTATCTCATATTTTTTATAATATAAAAAATTAATAAAAAAATATGAAAAGTAAATTGTTGTAAAAATTTGACTTGTTGAAATAAAAGGATATTCAACTGGTTGTATACCAATTCATGTTAATATAAAAAATGTTATAATAAAAATTCAAAATAGAATTTTATTTATAGGATAAAATTTATTTCTTAAGAAGTTTTTTTTATTTAATAAAGGTATAATCAATAAAATTAAAATTGATAATATTAAGGCAATAACTCCTCCTAATTTATTAGGGATTGCTCGTAAAATTGAATATGAAAATAAAAAATATCATTCTGGTTGAATATGATTAGGCGTAATTATTGAATTTGCTATATCAAAATTATTATGATCATTTAATAAATAAGGAAAAATTAAAGTTAAAATGAAAAATATTCATATAAATATAATTAATCCAATTAAATCTTTAATTAAGAAATAAGGTGAAAATCTGATTTTATCAAAATTTCTATTAATACCTAATGGATTATTAGATCCTGTTATATGTAAAAAAAAAAGATGAATAAAAGTAAATAAAATAATAATAAAAGGTAAAATAAAGTGAATTGAAAAAAATCGTGTTAATGTAGCATTACTAATAGAGAAGCCTCCTCAAATTCAAATTACAATTGAATTTCCTAAATATGGAATTGCTGATAAAAGATTTGTAATTACTGTTGCACCTCAAAATGATATTTGTCCTCATGGTAATACATATCCTACAAAAGCTGTTATTATAGTTAATAATAATAATAATACTCCTACAATTCATGTTATTTTAAAATTAAATGAATTTATATAAATTCCTCGTCTAATATGAATATAAATTATAATAAAAAATATTGATGCCCCATTAGCATGGAAAGAACGAATTAATCATCCAAAATTAATATTTCGATTTATATTAATAATTCTTTGAAAAGCTAAGTTAATATCTGTTTTATAATGGAAAGCTAAAAATAATCCTGTTAAAATTTGATTAATTAAGCAGATTATTAATAAAGATCCAAAATTTCATATAAAACTAATTCTAGTAGGTGTTGGTAAGTTTAATATTGGTGATATAATTTTTATTATGTTTTTTTTCATTAATTGGTTTTTTGTCGAATTGGTCCTTTATTAATTTTTAATATTCAGATAATTAAAATTAATATAAAAAAAAGAATAAATATAATTATATAGATTAAAATATTATTAGGTATTATAAATATGTTTAATAAGTAAAAGTTATCTTCAAATATAAATTTATTTTCATAAATCATATTTTCTATATTTAGAGATAATTTAAAGTAAATTAATATTAAGAATATAAAAATTATTTTGTAAATTATGTTTTTATAATTTTTATTAATATTTAATTCATTAAAAGCAATTCTTGAGATATATAAAAAAATAATTATTAATCCTCCAATATATAAAATGAAAACTATAAATGAAATTCATGATGTTTTATTAATTAAATTAATTATTATAGTTAAAGTTATTGTTTGAATTAAAATAATTAAATTTGATCTAATAGGTGATTTCATTATTGTTAATATAATTGCTATAATTAAATTAGTTAATAAAATAATTTTTAAAATTCAGTATATATTTTAATTAAAATATTAATTTTGGAGATTAATGATAATATGTATATATTTATACTGATTTATTTTAAATAATTTTATAATTTTGATTTACAATATCAATGTTTTTTTTTAAACTATTAAAATGATAAATTTATTTATTTTAGTTTTAATATTTATATTATTTTCTGGAGTCTTATTTTATATTTTTAATTTTAATCATTTATTAATAATACTTTTAGGATTAGAATATTTATTATTAATTTTATCTTTATTATTTTTGTTAAATTTAATAATATTTATTAAGCAATATATTTTATTATTAGTTTTTTTTATTTTTTGTATTAGTGAAAGAGTATTAGGTTTAACAATTTTGATTTTAATAGTTCGTATATATGGAAATGATTATATAAAATCATTAATAATTTTACAATGTTAATAATTTTAATATTAATTATTTTTAGAATGATTTTTTTTAGCTTGAAGGTTAAAAGATGATGATTAGCCCAGAATTTTTTTTTTTTTTTTTTTTTTTTTATATATTTTAAGATTCCAATATTCAATTATTTTTTAAATATTAGATATTTATTTGGTATAGATATATTTTCTTATTTAATATTTATATTAGGTATTTGGATTATTAGATTAGTTTATATTTCTAGACTTAATTTTAAAAATAATTATTTAAATTATTTTAATTTATTAATATTTATTTTTGTTATTATTTTTTATTTTTGTTTTTTTAGAAATAGTTTTTTTTTATTTTATATTTTTTATGAAATTAATTTAATTCCTGTAATTATTTTAATTTATGGTTGAGGATATCAATATGAGCGTTTTAAAGCTGGATTTTATTTATTTATTTATATAATTTTTTTTTCTTTACCTTTTTTTTCATGTTTATTAAGTTTAAATAATTTTAACTTTATATTTATGTATTATTTTGATTATTTAAATAATTTAAATTTTTATTTTTATATATTTTTAATAATAATTTTTTTAGTTAAAATACCTTTATTTATATTTCATATCTGATTACCTAAAGCTCATGTTGAAGCTCCTATTTGTGGTTCAATAATTTTAGCTGGTATTATATTAAAATTAGGTGGTTTTGGTATTTATCATATTTTAATGTTAATTTTTAAGATTAATCTTAAATTTAATTATTTATTAATTTCTTTATGTTTATTAGGAATAATAATTTTAAGATTAGTTTGTTTTTTTCAAAGAGATCTTAAAATTTTAATTGCTTATTCTTCTGTTGTTCATATAGGTTTAGTTATTATTGGGTTTTTAACTTTAAATAATTGAGGTTATTTTGGTTCATTAATTTTAATATTTGGTCATGGTTTATGTTCTTCTGGATTATTTTGTTTAAGAAATATTTGTTATTTACGTTTTAAAAGTCGTAGAATGTTTTTAAATAAAGGTTTAATTAATATTTATCCTTTTTTATCATTTTGATGATTTTTATTATGTTCTTCTAATATATCTTTTCCTCCTTCTTTAAATTTATTTGGTGAATTATTTTTATTAATTAGTTTAATAATTTGATTAGATTATTTTTATATATTTTATTTATTAATTATGATTTTAATATTTTTATATAGTCTTTATTTATATTTATATACTCAATATGGTAAATTATTTTTTAATATAAATTATTTAGTTTATATTAATTTAACAGAATATTTATTATTATTTATACATTGATTACCTTTGAATATAATTTTTTTAATTATAGAATTATTTTGTTATTTAAATAGTTTAATTAAAATATTAATTTGTGGAATTAAAGATTATATGTTATATTTAAATAATTAAATTTAATTTTTTTTTTTTTTTTTTTTTTTTTTTTTTTTATATCATTTATTATTTTTTTTATTTTAGGCTTATTATTAATTTATTTTGATAAATTTTATTTTATTGAGTATATATTTTTTTTTTTTAATTCTTGTATAGTTTTATATGTTATTTTATTGGATTGAATATCTTTAATATTTATTTCTTTTGTATTTTTGATTTCTTCAATAATTTTATTGTATAGAATAGAATATATAAATTATGATTTTAATAAGAATCGATTTTTAATATTAATAAATTTTTTTATTATGTTTATATTTTTTTTAATTCTTAGTCCTAATTTAATTAGAATTTTGTTGGGTTGAGATGGTTTAGGAATGGTTTCTTTCTGTTTAGTTGTTTTTTATCAAAATAAAAAATCTTATAGTTCGGGATTGGTAACTGTTATTTTAAATCGTTTAGGTGATTTATTTATTATTATATCTATAATTTGAATATTAAATTTTGGTTCTTGAAATTTTATTTTAATTAATTATTATAGAAATTTAAATTATTTATTTTTTATTAGTTTGATAATTATATTTGCTTCTTTGACTAAAAGAGCTCAAATTCCTTTTTCTTCTTGGTTGCCTTTAGCTATAGCAGCTCCTACACCTGTTTCTTCTTTAGTTCATTCTTCTACTTTAGTAACTGCTGGTATTTATTTAATAATTCGGTTTAATGAAATTTTTTTAAATTTTTCTTTTTTAAATTATTTAATAGTAATTTCTTGTTTAACTATATTAATATCTGGTTTAAATGCAATTTTTGAATTTGATTTAAAGAAAATTATTGCTTTTTCTACTTTAAGTCAAATAAGTTTTATATTTATGATTTTATGTTTAGGTAAAATTGATATATGTTTTTTTTATTTATTAATACATGCTTTATTTAAATCTATAATATTTTTGAGATCTGGTATTTTAATTCTTAATATAAATAATAATCAAGATATTCGTAAAATAGGGGGATTAATTGATTATTTACCTTTTTGTGGTTTGATTTTTATATTTACTTTAATATCATTATGTGGTTTTCCTTTTTTCTGTAGTTTTTATTCTAAGGACTTGATTTTTGAATACTTTTTAATAATAAATTTGAATTTTTTTTTTTTTTTTTTTTTTTTATTTTCTTTTTTTTTAACTTTTTTTTATTCAATTCGTGTAATTTATTATTTAATAATAATAAATTTTTCTATATTTAATTATTTAATGATTATTAAATTTGAAAGAAAAATCTTAATTATTAGTATAATATTTATTAGTTTTATTATGTTGTTTTTTGGTTCTTTTTTTATATGATTAATATTTTATAAATTTGATTTAATTTTATTAGAATTTAAATTTAAGATTTTAAGAGTATTAATTTTATTTTTTAGAATTTGATTTTTTTTTGAACTTAATAATTTTTTATTTTCTATAAAATATATATTTTCTTTATTTAATATTTTTTTTTTTAGATTAATATGAAATTTATTATTTTTTAAAGTAAATTTTTTTTTAAATAATTTTCTTTATATTGGATTTTTTTACTTTAAAGGTTTTTGAAATTGGTTGAATTGAATATAATTTAAATAGAGGTTTAATTTATTTTTTTAAGAAAATAATTAGATTTAGACAGAGTATTTTTTTAAATAGTTATAAAGTTTATATTTTATTATTTTTTTTATGATTTTTAATTATTTTATTATTTAATTATTAAATTTAAATAGCTTAATTTAAGAGCATTATATTGAAGATATAAAGGTAAAATAAATTTTTTTAAATATTTTTAAAAATATTTGTTAGTTTTTTCTAGTTAATTTAAAAATTAATTTTTAAAATTAAATGTAAAAAAAATTTTTAATTTTGGTGATAATTTTAAAATAAAGGTAAAATTCTAATTGTGTTAATTTTTGTTATTTTTAATAAAGATTAATTTTTGATTTAATTTTTTATAAATTTTTGTGTAAGGTAGTTACCTTTGCATATTTTTTTTTAAAAATATTTGTTAGTTTTTCTAGTTAATTTAAAAATTAATTTTTAAAATTAAATGTAAAAAAAATTTTTAATTTTGGTGATAATTTTAAAATAAAGGTAAAATTCTAATTGTGTTAATTTTTGTTATTTTTAATAAAGATTAATTTTTGATTTAATTTTTTATAAATTTTTGTGTAAGGTAGTTACCTTTGCATATTTTTTTTTAAAAATATTTGTTAGTTTTTCTAGTTAATTTAAAAATTAATTTTTAAAATTAAATGTAAAAAAAATTTTTAATTTTGGTGATAATTTTAAAATAAAGGTAAAATTCTAATTGTGTTAATTTTTGTTATTTTTAATAAAGATTAATTTTTGATTTAATTTTTTATAAATTTTTGTGTAAGGTAGTTACCTTTGCATATTTTTTTTTTAAAAATATTTGTTAGTTTTTCTAGTTAATTTAAAAATTAATTTTTAAAATTAAATGTAAAAAAAATTTTTAATTTTGGTGATAATTTTAAAATAAAGGTAAAATTCTAATTGTGTTAATTTTTGTTATTTTTAATAAAGATTAATTTTTGATTTAATTTTTTATAAATTTTAGTGTAAGGTAGTTACCTTTGCATATTTTTTTTTAAAAATATTTGTTAGTTTTTCTAGTTAATTTAAAAATTAATTTTTAAAATTAAATGTAAAAAAAATTTTTAATTTTGGTGATAATTTTAAAATAAAGGTAAAATTCTAATTGTGTTAATTTTTGTTATTTTTAATAAAGATTAATTTTTGATTTAATTTTTTATAAATTTTTGTGTAAGGTAGTTACCTTTGCATATTTTTTTTTAAAAATATTTGTTAGTTTTTCTAGTTAATTTAAAAATTAATTTTTAAAATTAAATGTAAAAAAAATTTTTAATTTTGGTGATAATTTTAAAATAAAGGTAAAATTCTAATTGTGTTAATTTTTGTTATTTTTAATAAAGATTAATTTTTGATTTAATTTTTTATAAATTTTTGTGTAAGGTAGTTACCTTTGCATATTTTTTTTTAAAAATATTTGTTAGTTTTTCTAGTTAATTTAAAAATTAATTTTTAAAATTAAATGTAAAAAAAATTTTTAATTTCGGTGATAATTTTAAAATAAAGGTAAAATTCTAATTGTGTTAATTTTTGTTATTTTTAATAAAGATTAATTTTTGATTTAATTTTTTATAAATTTTTGTGTAAGGTAGTTACCTTTGCATATTTTTTTTTAAAAATATTTGTTAGTTTTTTTAGTTAATTTAAAAATTAATTTTTAAAATTAAATGTAAAAAAAATTTTTAATTTTGGTGATAATTTTAAAATAAAGGTAAAATTCTAATTGTGTTAATTTTTGTTATTTTTAATAAAGATTAATTTTTGATTTAATTTTTTATAAATTTTTGTGTAAGGTAGTTACCTTTGCATATTTTTTTTTTAAAAATATTTGTTAGTTTTTCTAGTTAATTTAAAAATTAATTTTTAAAATTAAATGTAAAAAAAATTTTTAATTTTGGTGATAATTTTAAAATAAAGGTAAAATTCTAATTGTGTTAATTTTTGTTATTTTTAATAAAGATTAATTTTTGATTTAATTTTTTATAAATTTTTGTGTAAGGTAGTTACCTTTGCATATTTTTTTTTAAAAATATTTGTTAGTTTTTCTAGTTAATTTAAAAATTAATTTTTAAAATTAAATGTAAAAAAAATTTTTAATTTCGGTGATAATTTTAAAATAAAGGTAAAATTCTAATTGTGTTAATTTTTGTTATTTTTAATAAAGATTAATTTTTGATTTAATTTTTTATAAATTTTTGTGTAAGGTAGTTACCTTTGCATATTTTTTTTTAAAAATATTTGTTAGTTTTTTTAGTTAATTTAAAAATTAATTTTTAAAATTAAATGTAAAAAAAATTTTTAATTTTGGTGATAATTTTAAAATAAAGGTAAAATTCTAATTGTGTTAATTTTTGTTATTTTTAATAAAGATTAATTTTTGATTTAATTTTTTATAAATTTTTGTGTAAGGTAGTTACCTTTGCATATTTTTTTTTAAAAATATTTGTTAGTTTTTCTAGTTAATTTAAAAATTAATTTTTAAAATTAAATGTAAAAAAAATTTTTAATTTTGGTGATAATTTTAAAATAAAGGTAAAATTCTAATTGTGTTAATTTTTGTTATTTTTAATAAAGATTAATTTTTGATTTAATTTTTTATAAATTTTTGTGTAAGGTAGTTACCTTTGCATATTTTTTTTTAAAAATATTTGTTAGTTTTTCTAGTTAATTTAAAAATTAATTTTTAAAATTAAATGTAAAAAAAATTTTTAATTTTGGTGATAATTTTAAAATAAAGGTAAAATTCTAATTGTGTTAATTTTTGTTATTTTTAATAAAGATTAATTTTTGATTTAATTTTTTATAAATTTTTGTGTAAGGTAGTTACCTTTGCATATTTTTTTTTAAAAATATTTGTTAGTTTTTTTAGTTAATTTAAAAATTAATTTTTAAAATTAAATGTAAAAAAAATTTTTAATTTTGGTGATAATTTTAAAATAAAGGTAAAATTCTAATTGTGTTAATTTTTGTTATTTTTAATAAAGATTAATTTTTGATTTAATTTTTTATAAATTTTTGTGTAAGGTAGTTACCTTTGCATATTTTTTTTTAAAAATATTTGTTAGTTTTTCTAGTTAATTTAAAAATTAATTTTTAAAATTATTATTTATAAATAAAAATTATTTTTATATTGAAAATATAATGTTTTAATTAAACTAATAAATAAATTAAAGATTAAACATTTTAAATGCTTTAAAAGATAGTTAGCAGCTTCTTTTTTTTTAAAATCTTTTTAATTGGAATTTTTTTCAATATTATTATTAACAGTAATAAACCTCTTTTTGGTTTCAATTAATAAATAAGGATTTTGATAATCTATTATTAAGTCGAAATTAATATGTAAAATATTACTTCTTATTTAAGATAAATTATATAATAATTTTTAAAAGCAAATTAAATGTTATAAATTTTAACTATTATCCTTTAAATTTTTCAATTTAATGATCCAAATTTTCATTCATAAAAAATAGTAATAATTATAAATATAAAAAATATTATGAATATAATATTGAAATATAGTATATTAGAGATTTTGAAATTTATAATTATTGGTAGAATAATTGAGATTTCAATATCAAAAATTAAAAAGATAATTGCAATCAAATAAAAATTTAAGGAAAATGGAATTCGTGATTTATTAAATGGATCAAATCCACATTCAAATGGTGCTGATTTGTTGTAGTTAAATTTTATTTTTATATTGATTAAAATTATAATTGAAAATAAAATTAGTATAATAATAAATATTGTTAATATTGATATTAAATTTAATATAATTATTTTATTTAAAAATTAAACTTTTTGATTGGAAATCAAATATACTATTTATATATATTAATAAAATTAATTATTTCATCAGTAGAAAGTTATATATAAAAATAATCAAATAATATCAATGAAATGTCAATATCAAGCAGCTAATTCAAATCTGATGTGATGAATATATGAAAAATGTATTTTTATTATACGTATTAAATTGATTATTAGGAAAATTGTTCCAATAATAACGTGTAAACCATGGAATCCTGTTGCTATATAAAATGATGATCCAAAAATTGAGTCTGAAAATGTAAATGTTGCTTGTTTATATTCTAATATTTGAAGTAATAAAAAATAGATACTTAAAATAATTGTTATATTTATAAAAATAATTGTTTTTTTTTTTGAATTATTTAATAAGTAAAGATGAGTTAATGTTACAGTGAATCTTGATGTTAATAAAATAATTGTATTTAGTAATGGGATTAATAATGGATTGAAAAAATTAATGTTTTTAGGAGGTCAGTTTAATCCTAATTCAATTGATGGTGCTAAAGAATTATGTAAAAAATTTCAAAAAAATGAAATAAATAAAAATATTTCAGAAATAATAAATAAGATTATTCTAAATTTAATTAGATTTATAATATAAAAATTATGATTACCTTGAAATGTTCTTTCTCGAATTACATCTCGTCATCATAAGATTGAAATAGTAATAATTAAAATTAAATTTATTAATGATATTAAATTAAATTTAAAATTTATAATTATGATATTTGAAATCATTAAATTAAAAGTATTTAAAGCTATTAAAATTGGTCATGGACTTAAATTTAGAATAAAATAAGGTTGATTAATTTTTATCATTATTCTCTAGAATATAAAGATGAAAGAATTGAAAATACATATCTTTGGATTAAGGCTACACATAATTCAAAAATTATTATAAATATTTGAATTAAAATAATAATGATTATTATTGAATTAAAGTTTAATAATGTTATAAGTAAGTGTCCTGCAATTAAATTTGCAGTTAGACGAATAGATAAAGAAAATGGTCGAATAATAATTCTTATTGTTTCAATGATTGTTATTAATGGGGCTAAATAAATTGGTGTATTAAGTGGAATTAAATGTGCAATTATATTTTTTGTATTTTTACATGTTGAAAAAATAATGTAAAATAATCAGAATGGTAAAGCTAAAGTAATTGAAAAAATTATATGACTTGATGATGAAAAAATATAAGGAAATAATCTAAAAAAGTTATTAAGTAAAATAAATATAAATAATGCAATAAATATAAATGCAGGTGATTTAGTTTTTTTTATTTTATATAATATTAATATTTCGTTATTTAATATATTAAAAATTTTAAATATAAATCAATTTATTCGATTTGGTATAATTCATAAAAAATTTGGTATTATTAAAATAATTAATAAAGTTCTAATTCAATTTAATTCTAAATTAAAAACTTTTGTTGAAGGGTCAAAAATATTAAATAAATTTATTATAATTTTTTATGTTATTTTTAAATGAAATTTTAATTTTTATATTTTTAATAAAATTAAAGTATAATAGATTTATAATTAAATAGAATATAGAAAAAAAAAATATAAATAGAATTAATCAATTTATTGGTGCTATTTGAGGGATTAAGTGATATAAATAAATAATTTTAATTTGACAAATTAATGTTATAACTTTAACTAATCTCTTTCATTAGAAGTAATTGCTAATTTACTATATTTTGATTTAAGAGATCATTACTTTGCTTTTCAGTCATCTAATGAGTTAAAAGTTTTTAATTCAATAGATAAATTTATTTAAATTAATTGATTCAATCTGAATTGGTATAAATCTATGATTAATTCCGCAAATTTCTGAACATTGACCAAAGTATATTCCAGGACGATTTATAAAAAGATTAATTTGGTTTATTCGTCCTGGAATTGCATCAATTTTAATTGCTAAACTTGGAATAGTTCAAGAGTGAATAACATCATCTGATGAAATTAAAAGTCGAATATTAAATTTAAATGGGATAATAGTTTTATTATCTACTTCAATTAAACGGAAATTTTCTTTATTTAAATCATTAATTATATATGATTCAAATTCAATATTTGAAAAATCTGAGTATTCATAGGATCAAAATCATTGATGCCCAAAAATTTTAATTGTTAAAATAGGACATTTAATTTCATCTATTAAATATAATAAATGTAAAGAAGGTATGGCAATAAAAATTAAAATAATAGGTGGAGTTGTTGTTCAAATAAACTCAATTATTTGATTTTCTGAAATTTTAATATTAATAAATTTATTGTTTATAATAAATAATATTATGTAAGTAATTGTTGATATAATTATAATAATAATAAAAATTGTATGATCATGAAAAAAAATTAATTGTTCTATTAATGGCGAATTTCTATTTTGAAATCTTAGTTTTAATCAAGTTATAATTTCTAAAAAAAGATTATTCTTTATAAATGAATTTTAAGTTCATTGCATATAATTTCTGCCATATTAGAAATTAATAATTAAAGGTAATTCTGAATATGAATGTTCTAATGGAGGTAAATTATGAATTCATTCAATAGAGTTTCTTAAATTTAATTTGAAAATTGTTGTTTTTTTTAAAAAAATTCTATTTCAAATTGAATAAATTAAAATGATAATTCTAAATGTTGAAATTATTGATCCAATTGATGAAATTATATTTCATAATAAAAAATTATTAGGATAATCTGTATAACGTCGAGGTATTCCATTTAAACCTAAAAAATGTTGGGGGAAAAAAGTTAAATTTACTCCAATAAATATTAAAATAAATTGAATTTTTAAAATAAAGTTATTTATAGAAAATCCTGTAAAAATTGGGAATCAATGAATTAGTCTAGCAATAATTGCAAATACAATTCCTATAGATAATACATAATGAAAATGAGCTACTACATAATAAGTATCATGAAGAATAATATCAATAGATGAATTAGCAAGAATAACTCCTGTTAAGCCACCAATTGTAAATAGAAAAATGAAACCTAAAGATCAAATTGTTGAGGGTGAAAAATTAATTTTAGATCCATAAATAGTAGCTAATCATCTAAAAATTTTAATTCCTGTAGGAATGGCAATAATTATAGTTGCTGATGTAAAATATGCTCGTGTATCAACATCTATACCAATTGTAAATATATGATGAGCTCATACAATAAATCCTAATAATCCAATAGTTAATATTGCATAAATTATTCTAATATTACCAAATGTTTCATTTTTATTTCTTTCTTGACTAATAATATGTGAAATTAATCCAAATCCAGGTAAAATTAAAATATAAACTTCAGGATGTCCAAAGAATCAAAATAAATGTTGATAAAGAATAGGATCTCCTCCTCCTGCTGGATCAAAAAATGAAGTGTTTAAATTTCGATCAGTTAATAATATTGTAATAGCACCAGCTAAGACTGGTAAAGATAAAATTAATAAAATAGCTGTAATTAAAATTGATCAAGGGAAAAGAGGAATTTGATTTAATTTTATATTATTTGGTATTATATTAAGAATTGTACAAATAAAGTTAATTGCTCCTAAAATTGAGGAGATTCCTGCTAAATGTAAGGAAAAAATAGTTAAATCAACTGAAATATTATTATGTGCAATGTTATTTGATAAAGGTGGATAAATAGTTCATCCTGTTCCTGTTCCATTATTAATTAAAAAACTACAAATTATTATTATTAATGATGGGGGTAATAATCAAAATCTAATGTTATTTAAACGTGGGAATGATATATCAGGACAACCTATTATTATAGGAATTAATCAATTTCCAAATCCACCAATTACAATTGGTATTGTTATAAAAAAAATTATAATAAAAGCATGAATTGTTACAATTACATTATATAATTGGTTATTATTAATAATAGAATTAATTTGTCTTAGTTCTAGACGAATTAAAATTCTAAGAGATGATCCAATTATACCTGATCAAATACCAAATAAAAAGTATAAAGTTCCAATATCTTTATGATTAGTTGAAAAAATTCATTTTATAGATAAAATGGCTGATAATAGGTTGTAAATTGTAAATTTATATATAGATTAAATAATCTTTTTATCATTAAATCTTATATTCATATTAAATGATATTAAATTGCAAATTTAAAGGTATTAATTATTTAATTAAGGTTTAAAATATAATATTTTTAATTTTGAAGATTAATAGTTTATTTAGTTAACTTAAAACCTTAATAAATAAATAAGTAACTAAAAAATAATCTAAAAAAATTTATTAATATAATGAAATCATAATTGTTTTTTTTATATATTAGATATCATTTATTAAAAAGATTAAAATTAAATAATATAAAATAAGTTAATTTAATATAAAAAAGTAAATTTAAAATAGTTAGTATAATTAATATTATTATAATAATATATATATTATTATAGATTAAAGTTTTAATTAGTATTCATTTTATTAAAAATCCTATTATGGGAGGTAAACCTATAATTGAAAAAATTAATATTAATATATTTAATTTGAAAAAAAAATTTAAATTAAATAGTTTTATTTGATTAATATAATTAACATTATAATTATTAAGTATTTTAATAATTAAAAAATTTAATAAAGAATAAATTAAAAAGTAATTAATTCATAAATTTTCATTTATTAAAATTGCAAATAGTATTCAGGTAGTATTATTAATTGATGATATAGCTAAAATTTTACGTATTGAATTTTGATTTAAACCAAAAATTGAATTTATTGAGATTAATACAATTAAAAAAATTATATTTTTATTAATATTTAAATAAGAAATTATAATTAAAGGTGTGATTTTTTGTCAAGTTATTATTAATAAACATGATATTCAATTCAGTCCTTCTATTATTGAAGGTAATCATAAATGAAAAGGTATTAATCTTAATTTTATTAATAGTGATATTATAATTAAAATATTATCATTATTTATAAATAATAGATTTTTATTAATTAAAAAAATTAGTAATAAAATTGAAGCAAAAGCTTGAATTAAAAAATATTTTATTGTAGCTTCAATTGAGTAAATTGATGACTTAAAGTTTAAAATTGGAATAATTGAAAATAGATTTAATTCTAATCCTATTCATATTGATAATCAATTTGATGCTGAAATTGATATTAAAGTTCTAAATATTAATAATGTAAAAAATATAATTTTTGTTAAATTTAAATTTATCAGAAAAAAGAATTTTATTCTATATTTGAAGTATGAATCCAAAAGCTTATTTTAGCTTATTTTTCTTTATGATATATACTTAGGTGTTTATGCATATAAATTTTTGAAATTTATGGATTAGATAGTTTCTTAAAGTATAATAAAAGTATATATAATACATGATTTACTCTATCAAAGTAACCCTTTTTCAGGCATTTTATTTTTAAAAATATTGTTTAGTAAAAAAATGTTTCTTGGTTTAGATAGAGATTGGGAATAATCTCAATAAAATTTTAAAAAAAATATGTTTTAGTGAGGCATGACGTTTGTAATTGTCTAAAAAGGGGGGCGTAGCCCTCCTTTAAAAAAAAAAGAAAGAAGAAAGAGTATATAGAGGATTTATTAATATATATAGTAGTATACATATATAGACTTCATATATATATAGTATATATATATAATACATATATACATCTATATAGCTTATATTATATATATATATATATATATATATATATAATCCTTATATAGTAATATTATCTATACATCTTATATATATATATATATATATGTATATAAATCCTTATATGAATATATACATATATTTATTGTATATATATATATAAGGTTTCTAGTTTGAAAATTCAATTATTTGAAAAATTAAAGTAGGAATAGTCGTATAAATTAACTAAAAAAAGTATATTTTTTTTAGCTATAAAATTAATTTTAATTTGTTAGAAATGTCCATTATTAAAAAAAAAATATGTTGAAAAATTACAATTTTAGTTTTTTTACTTTAAAAAGTTGAGTTAAATTATTAAAAATTGTATAATTTGGTTTTTCAAAAATTGCAAAAATAAAAATTCTTTATTCGATTTTTTATCATAATTCGTTAACTAAAATATTTTTGTGAGAAATTTTTGGGTATAACTACATAATTGTGTATGATTTTTGTCTTCAAATTTGGAAAATTTATTTTTATTTATTCGAGTTTTATTGTTTAATTTAAAATTTTAGCTCATTAAATGTATAAACCTGATTACAGAAAATATTTATATTTTATTAAAATTTTAATTTAGGAATTAATCAGTATATAAATATTTAAATATATGTAAATAGTCGTATAAATTAACTAAAAAAAGTATACTTTTTTTATCTATAAAATTAATTTTAATTTGTTAGAAATGTCCATTATTAAAAAAAAATATGTTGAAAAATTACAATTTTAGTTTTTTTACTTTAAAAAGTTGAGTTAAATTATTAAAAATTGTATAATTTGGTTTTTCAAAAATTGCAAAAATAAAAATTCTTTATTCGATTTTTTATCATAATTCGTTAACTAAAATATTTTTGTGAGAAATTTTTGGGTATAACTACATAATTGTGTATGATTTTTGTCTTCAAATTTGGAAAATTTATTTTTATTTATTCGAGTTTTATTGTTTAATTTAAAATTTTAGTTCATTAAATGTATAAACCTGATTACAGAAAATATTTATATTTTATTAAAATTTTAATTTAGGAATTAATCAGTATATAAATATTTAAATATATGTAAATAGTCGTATAAATTAACTAAAAAAAGTATACTTTTTTTATCTATAAAATTAATTTTAATTTGTTAGAAATGTCCATTATTAAAAAAAAATATGTTGAAAAATTACAATTTTAGTTTTTTTACTTTAAAAAGTTGAGTTAAATTATTAAAAATTGTATAATTTGGTTTTTCAAAAATTGCAAAAATAAAAATTCTTTATTCGATTTTTTATCATAATTCGTTAACTAAAATATTTTTGTGAGAAATTTTTGGGTATAACTACATAATTGTGTATGATTTTTGTCTTCAAATTTGGAAAATTTATTTTTATTTATTCGAGTTTTATTGTTTAATTTAAAATTTTAGCTCATTAAATGTATAAACCTGATTACAGAAAATATTTATATTTTATTAAAATTTCAATTTAGGAATTAATCAGTATATAAATATTTAAATATATGTAAATAGTCGTATAAATTAACTAAAAAAAGTATACTTTTTTTATCTATAAAATTAATTTTAATTTGTTAGAAATGTCCATTATTAAAAAAAAATATGTTGAAAAATTACAATTTAGTTTTTTTATTTTAAAAAGTTGAGTTAAATTATTAAAAATTGTATAATTTGGTTTTTCAAAAATTGTAAAAATAAAAATTCTTTATTCGATTTTTTATCATAATTCGTTAATTAAAATATTTTTGTGAGAAATTTTTGGGTATAACTACATAATTGTGTATAATTTTTGTCTTCAAATTTGGAAAATTTATTTTTATTTACTTAAGTTTTATTGTTTAATTTAAAATTGTAATTTATTATAAATTCAATAAAATTAAAATTTAATTAAAAATTGCTTATTTTAATAATATTAAACCATATTATTATTATTTTATATATAAATATAATTTATTTTATTATAAAATTTTATTTAATTAAGAAAATACATGAAATTTTTTGATTGTTAATAAGTTCTTAAAGGATTTTAATAATTCTCAGTATTAAATATTAAATATTAAAGAGATTTAGATTTAATTATTAATTTAAGTATAAACTAAATATGTGCCAGCAGTTGCGGTTAAACATAATATACAAGTAAAATAGTTTGGTTATTAGTATTAAGTATAATTTATAATTTAATTTTTTTTAATAAAGTAAAATTTAATTAAGAATTATTATTATAATTATTTTATTCTATTAAATTTTATTTAAAACTAGGATTAGATACCCTATTATAAAAGTTTAAATTAATTTACTAAAAAATTAATAGTTATGTTCTTTAAATTTAAAAAATTTGGCGGTATTTTAGTCTTATTAGAGGAACCTGTTTTTTAATTGATAATCCACGATTAATTTTACTTATTTTAAATAGTTCATATATCGCTGTCATGAATATATTTAAAAATTTATTTTCTTTGTTTATTTTTATGATTTATGTTAAGTCAAGATGTGGTTAATAAATAAGTTTATAATGGGTTACATTAAATTTTATTTTTGGATTTTAGATGAAAATTAAAATGAAATTGGATTTAATAGTAAATTTATTTATTTAATTAATATGAATAAAGATCTAAAATATGTACATATTGCCCGTCATTCTTATTAAAAATAAGACAAGTCGTAACAAAGTAAATGTACTGGAAAGTGTATTTAGAAAGATTATATTTTTTATAAATAAATATCTAAATTTAAGTATGTCATTTACAATGATAGGATGTTGTTAAACTTTATTTAAATTAAAGTTATTAATATATTTATTTTTTATTGATTTTTTATAAAAGTAATTTATTTATTTAGGGTTTTAGTATTAAGTAAAAATTAATTTTTAGATTTATAGTTTAATAGTATTGTAAAAGAATTAGTTAAATTTTAAAAAGAATATTTTTAGTACCTTTTGTATCAGGGTTAATTAAAATTTTTAATTTTTTTTTAATTTCTCAAAATTTATAGAGTTAATTTTATTATTAATTTATTGTTTTATAAATATTTATAAAATAATATTAGTTTTGAAATTTAATTCGTTATATTATATTTAGTTATTTAAGATTTAAATTTAATTTAAAATTTTAAAAGTTATTTTGATTTTATATATTAATATTTTAAATTTAAATTATTTTAGGGATAAGCTTAAAATTTTTATATAATAATTTATTTATTTTAATAATTTATAGGAATAGAAATTTTTATTATAAGTTTGTAAAAATTTATTATTTATTTAGTTTTAATTTATTATAAATTTATTTATTTTTTTTATTAAATTTTATTAATTAATATTTAATTTTTAGTAATAATGATTAAATTAGTATAATTTATATTTATAAATTATGAATTCGGCAAAAATTATTTTCATCTGTTTAACAAAAACATTGTATTAAGTTTAATTTAATATAGGATCTGCTCAATGATTTATTAAATAGCTGCAGTATTTTGACTGTGCAAAGGTAGCATAATAATTAGTCTTTTAATTGAGGACTTGTATGAAAGATTTGATGAGAAATAAACTTTATTATTTATATAATTAAAATTTTATTTTTAAGTAAAAAAGCTTAAATTATTTAAAGGGACGATAAGACCCTATAAAACTTTATAAATATTAATTTTAATTTTTTTGGATTATAAATATTTTAATTTTATTATTTATTTTATTGGGGTGATAAAAAAAATTATTAAACTTTTTTTAAAATTTTACATTATTTAGTGATTATTTGAATTAAAATTTTTAATTATAGGAAAAAGTTACTTTAGGGATAACAGCGTAATTAATTTTTTAAGTTCAAATTTAAAAATTAGTTTGCGACCTCGATGTTGAATTAAGATTAATCTTAGGTGCAAAATTTTAAGTATTAGGTCTGTTCGACCTTTAAATTCTTACATGATTTGAGTTCAAACCGGTGTAAGCCAGGTTGGTTTCTATCTTTTAAAAAATAATTTATTTTAGTACGAAAGGATTAAATAATTAAATTAAATTTTTTTATTAAGTGAATTAAATTAATTTAACTATTTTGGCAGATAATTGTGTTAAATTTAGAATTTAATTATATAATTTTAATTATAGATAGTAATTTTTATATTTATTATAATTATTAATTTTTTGATTTTATTTTTAATAGTTTTCATAAGAGTAGCTTTTTTTACTTTATTAGAACGTAAAGTTTTAGGTTATATTCAATTACGTAAAGGCCCTAATAAATTTTTTATTAAAGGTGTTTTTCAACCTATAGGTGATGGTTTAAAGTTATTTTTTAAAGAAGTTAATTATCCTAGAAATATAAATTTTTTAATTTTTATAATTTCCCCTATATTAGGTTTATTAATTTCTGTTTTTTTTTGATTTATTTATCCTTATATTGGTATAAATTATATTATAGGTTTTGGTTTAATTTATATGTTTTGTTGTTCGAGTTTAATAGTTTATATTTTTTTAATAATTAGATGATCATCTAATTCTAATTATTCAGTTTTAGGGATAATTCGTTTTATTTCTCAAATAATTTCTTATGAAGTAAGAATAATAATTATTATTATAAATTTAATATTTTTAATTAATAGATTTAATTTAAATGATTTTTATATTTATCAAATAAATTCTAAATTTTTTTTTTTTCTTTTTTTAATATTTATTTTATTATTAATTAGATTTTTAGCAGAAATGAATCGTTCTCCTTTTGATTTTTCTGAAGGAGAATCAGAATTAGTTTCTGGTTTTAATATTGAATTTAGAAGTTTATCTTTTATTTTTATTTTTATATCTGAATATATAAGAATTATATTTATAGGTATATTATTATGTGAAATATTTTTTGGTTTAATAATGAATAAATTTTATTTAAATATTTTTATTTTAACATTTATATTTTTAATTATTTGATTACGTGGGTTTTTACCACGTTTTCGTTATGATAAGTTAATATATTTAATTTGAAAATTAATTTTACCTTTATCTTTATTTTTATTTATATTTAATTTTTCTATTAAATTATTTAACTTATATCATTAATTTTAGTATTAAGTTAATAGAATTAATTTCTATTTTTTATTTTCAAAATAAATATTTTAAATAAATTAATTAACTGATTTTATTAAGTTAATAATTTATCTCATATTTTTATAATATAAAAATTAATAAAAAAATATGAAAAGTAAATTGTTGTAAAAATTTGACTTGTTGAAATAAAAGGATATTCAACTGGTTGTATACCAATTCATGTTAATATAAAAAATGTTATAATAAAAATTCAAAATAGAATTTTATTTATAGGATAAAATTTATTTCTTAAGAAGTTTTTTTTATTTAATAAAGGTATAATCAATAAAATTAAAATTGATAATATTAAGGCAATAACTCCTCCTAATTTATTAGGGATTGCTCGTAAAATTGAATATGAAAATAAAAAATATCATTCTGGTTGAATATGATTAGGCGTAATTATTGAATTTGCTATATCAAAATTATTATGATCATTTAATAAATAAGGAAAAATTAAAGTTAAAATGAAAAATATTCATATAAATATAATTAATCCAATTAAATCTTTAATTAAGAAATAAGGTGAAAATCTGATTTTATCAAAATTTCTATTAATACCTAATGGATTATTAGATCCTGTTATATGTAAAAAAAAAAGATGAATAAAAGTAAATAAAATAATAATAAAAGGTAAAATAAAGTGAATTGAAAAAAATCGTGTTAATGTAGCATTACTAATAGAGAAGCCTCCTCAAATTCAAATTACAATTGAATTTCCTAAATATGGAATTGCTGATAAAAGATTTGTAATTACTGTTGCACCTCAAAATGATATTTGTCCTCATGGTAATACATATCCTACAAAAGCTGTTATTATAGTTAATAATAATAATAATACTCCTACAATTCATGTTATTTTAAAATTAAATGAATTTATATAAATTCCTCGTCTAATATGAATATAAATTATAATAAAAAATATTGATGCCCCATTAGCATGGAAAGAACGAATTAATCATCCAAAATTAATATTTCGATTTATATTAATAATTCTTTGAAAAGCTAAGTTAATATCTGTTTTATAATGGAAAGCTAAAAATAATCCTGTTAAAATTTGATTAATTAAGCAGATTATTAATAAAGATCCAAAATTTCATATAAAACTAATTCTAGTAGGTGTTGGTAAGTTTAATATTGGTGATATAATTTTTATTATGTTTTTTTTCATTAATTGGTTTTTTGTCGAATTGGTCCTTTATTAATTTTTAATATTCAGATAATTAAAATTAATATAAAAAAAAGAATAAATATAATTATATAGATTAAAATATTATTAGGTATTATAAATATGTTTAATAAGTAAAAGTTATCTTCAAATATAAATTTATTTTCATAAATCATATTTTCTATATTTAGAGATAATTTAAAGTAAATTAATATTAAGAATATAAAAATTATTTTGTAAATTATGTTTTTATAATTTTTATTAATATTTAATTCATTAAAAGCAATTCTTGAGATATATAAAAAAATAATTATTAATCCTCCAATATATAAAATGAAAACTATAAATGAAATTCATGATGTTTTATTAATTAAATTAATTATTATAGTTAAAGTTATTGTTTGAATTAAAATAATTAAATTTGATCTAATAGGTGATTTCATTATTGTTAATATAATTGCTATAATTAAATTAGTTAATAAAATAATTTTTAAAATTCAGTATATATTTTAATTAAAATATTAATTTTGGAGATTAATGATAATATGTATATATTTATACTGATTTATTTTAAATAATTTTATAATTTTGATTTACAATATCAATGTTTTTTTTAAACTATTAAAATGATAAATTTATTTATTTTAGTTTTAATATTTATATTATTTTCTGGAGTCTTATTTTATATTTTTAATTTTAATCATTTATTAATAATACTTTTAGGATTAGAATATTTATTATTAATTTTATCTTTATTATTTTTGTTAAATTTAATAATATTTATTAAGCAATATATTTTATTATTAGTTTTTTTTATTTTTTGTATTAGTGAAAGAGTATTAGGTTTAACAATTTTGATTTTAATAGTTCGTATATATGGAAATGATTATATAAAATCATTAATAATTTTACAATGTTAATAATTTTAATATTAATTATTTTTAGAATGATTTTTTTTAGCTTGAAGGTTAAAAGATGATGATTAGCCCAGAATTTTTTTTTTTTTTTTTTTTTTTTTTATATATTTTAAGATTCCAATATTCAATTATTTTTTAAATATTAGATATTTATTTGGTATAGATATATTTTCTTATTTAATATTTATATTAGGTATTTGGATTATTAGATTAGTTTATATTTCTAGACTTAATTTTAAAAATAATTATTTAAATTATTTTAATTTATTAATATTTATTTTTGTTATTATTTTTTATTTTTGTTTTTTTAGAAATAGTTTTTTTTTATTTTATATTTTTTATGAAATTAATTTAATTCCTGTAATTATTTTAATTTATGGTTGAGGATATCAATATGAGCGTTTTAAAGCTGGATTTTATTTATTTATTTATATAATTTTTTTTTCTTTACCTTTTTTTTCATGTTTATTAAGTTTAAATAATTTTAACTTTATATTTATGTATTATTTTGATTATTTAAATAATTTAAATTTTTATTTTTATATATTTTTAATAATAATTTTTTTAGTTAAAATACCTTTATTTATATTTCATATCTGATTACCTAAAGCTCATGTTGAAGCTCCTATTTGTGGTTCAATAATTTTAGCTGGTATTATATTAAAATTAGGTGGTTTTGGTATTTATCATATTTTAATGTTAATTTTTAAGATTAATCTTAAATTTAATTATTTATTAATTTCTTTATGTTTATTAGGAATAATAATTTTAAGATTAGTTTGTTTTTTTCAAAGAGATCTTAAAATTTTAATTGCTTATTCTTCTGTTGTTCATATAGGTTTAGTTATTATTGGGTTTTTAACTTTAAATAATTGAGGTTATTTTGGTTCATTAATTTTAATATTTGGTCATGGTTTATGTTCTTCTGGATTATTTTGTTTAAGAAATATTTGTTATTTACGTTTTAAAAGTCGTAGAATGTTTTTAAATAAAGGTTTAATTAATATTTATCCTTTTTTATCATTTTGATGATTTTTATTATGTTCTTCTAATATATCTTTTCCTCCTTCTTTAAATTTATTTGGTGAATATTTTTATTAATTAGTTTAATAATTTGATTAGATTATTTTTATATATTTTATTTATTAATTATGATTTTAATATTTTTATATAGTCTTTATTTATATTTATATACTCAATATGGTAAATTATTTTTTAATATAAATTATTTAGTTTATATTAATTTAACAGAATATTTATTATTATTTATACATTGATTACCTTTGAATATAATTTTTTTAATTATAGAATTATTTTGTTATTTAAATAGTTTAATTAAAATATTAATTTGTGGAATTAAAGATTATATGTTATATTTAAATAATTAAATTTAATTTTTTTTTTTTTTTTTTTTTTTTTTTTTTTTATATCATTTATTATTTTTTTTATTTTAGGCTTATTATTAATTTATTTTGATAAATTTTATTTTATTGAGTATATATTTTTTTTTTTTAATTCTTGTATAGTTTTATATGTTATTTTATTGGATTGAATATCTTTAATATTTATTTCTTTTGTATTTTTGATTTCTTCAATAATTTTATTGTATAGAATAGAATATATAAATTATGATTTTAATAAGAATCGATTTTTAATATTAATAAATTTTTTTATTATGTTTATATTTTTTTTAATTCTTAGTCCTAATTTAATTAGAATTTTGTTGGGTTGAGATGGTTTAGGAATGGTTTCTTTCTGTTTAGTTGTTTTTTATCAAAATAAAAAATCTTATAGTTCGGGATTGGTAACTGTTATTTTAAATCGTTTAGGTGATTTATTTATTATTATATCTATAATTTGAATATTAAATTTTGGTTCTTGAAATTTTATTTTAATTAATTATTATAGAAATTTAAATTATTTATTTTTTATTAGTTTGATAATTATATTTGCTTCTTTGACTAAAAGAGCTCAAATTCCTTTTTCTTCTTGGTTGCCTTTAGCTATAGCAGCTCCTACACCTGTTTCTTCTTTAGTTCATTCTTCTACTTTAGTAACTGCTGGTATTTATTTAATAATTCGGTTTAATGAAATTTTTTTAAATTTTTCTTTTTTAAATTATTTAATAGTAATTTCTTGTTTAACTATATTAATATCTGGTTTAAATGCAATTTTTGAATTTGATTTAAAGAAAATTATTGCTTTTTCTACTTTAAGTCAAATAAGTTTTATATTTATGATTTTATGTTTAGGTAAAATTGATATATGTTTTTTTTATTTATTAATACATGCTTTATTTAAATCTATAATATTTTTGAGATCTGGTATTTTAATTCTTAATATAAATAATAATCAAGATATTCGTAAAATAGGGGGATTAATTGATTATTTACCTTTTTGTGGTTTGATTTTTATATTTACTTTAATATCATTATGTGGTTTTCCTTTTTTCTGTAGTTTTTATTCTAAGGACTTGATTTTTGAATACTTTTTAATAATAAATTTGAATTTTTTTTTTTTTTTTTTTTTTTTTATTTTCTTTTTTTTTAACTTTTTTTTATTCAATTCGTGTAATTTATTATTTAATAATAATAAATTTTTCTATATTTAATTATTTAATGATTATTAAATTTGAAAGAAAAATCTTAATTATTAGTATAATATTTATTAGTTTTATTATGTTGTTTTTTGGTTCTTTTTTTATATGATTAATATTTTATAAATTTGATTTAATTTTATTAGAATTTAAATTTAAGATTTTAAGAGTATTAATTTTATTTTTTAGAATTTGATTTTTTTTTGAACTTAATAATTTTTTATTTTCTATAAAATATATATTTTCTTTATTTAATATTTTTTTTTTTAGATTAATATGAAATTTATTATTTTTTAAAGTAAATTTTTTTTTAAATAATTTTCTTTATATTGGATTTTTTACTTTAAAGGTTTTTGAAATTGGTTGAATTGAATATAATTTAAATAGAGGTTTAATTTATTTTTTTAAGAAAATAATTAGATTTAGACAGAGTATTTTTTTAAATAGTTATAAAGTTTATATTTTATTATTTTTTTTATGATTTTTAATTATTTTATTATTTAATTATTAAATTTAAATAGCTTAATTTAAGAGCATTATATTGAAGATATAAAGGTAAAATAAATTTTTTTAAATATTTTTAAAAATATTTGTTAGTTTTTCTAGTTAATTTAAAAATTAATTTTTAAAATTAAATGTAAAAAAAATTTTTAATTTTGGTGATAATTTTAAAATAAAGGTAAAATTCTAATTGTGTTAATTTTTGTTATTTTTAATAAAGATTAATTTTTGATTTAATTTTTTATAAATTTTTGTGTAAGGTAGTTACCTTTGCATATTTTTTTTTAAAAATATTTGTTAGTTTTTCTAGTTAATTTAAAAATTAATTTTTAAAATTAAATGTAAA
>NW_026869925.1:0-27337 GCF_019925205.1 Metopolophium dirhodum | reverse complement strand
TTGATAATCATGTACTGAAATAATCTTGTTGTAGTAAAAACAATTTCAAAAATTTTGTTGCAGTCGGTGCGTTTCCTTTTTGTTTTGAAACATATATTTTGCAACAGAATGTTGCGTTTGCGCAACAAAATGTTGCAGCCGTTGCGTTTCCAGCTTTAGGCTGGACGGTAAAATCTGTAGGTGGCTAAAAATCGCCCGTTACACCGGTACGTGAATATGGGTGAATAGAGGTATGTTGAATTGTACGTGACGTGGCGTCGGGTGTGATGGTCGTCGGTGACACGGTACAAAAAAAGAAACACGTAAGCGGTCGTAACGACGGTTACGATGCGAGAGCTAGGCGAGTGCCAGCGGCCGGTACTCGTCTGTGCTACATAATACAAGATTCCTAATAAGCTCGTATATTTTGTTTTTAATTTTTATCAAAAAAAAATGTCACCCGGAAAGTAAAATTAAATTTTTATGAGCGTTTGAACTTCAAATTTTTACAACTCAATGTCCCACGTAGCGGTTTTCTTATTTTGTTGTAATTCAAAAACGAATACTACCTATAGATTCATGAAATTTACACCATGTGTTTATTTTATCAATTCCTATAGATAGGTACTTGATAAAATGTTCAAAATATGTTGACTCGTTTTGAGCTGTTTACGGATGTTATCAATTTTTTTTTGTCTATAAATAGGAATTAAATGGTATTCAATTGCTCACCTTTTTAAATAAAAAATATGATATTACCTTAATGTAACTGTCAGCCGTTCTTCAACGCCAATAGTTTCTCTGGAGGAGGAGCTCGTTTCAGATATATATGGTCTCAATAAAATCACCAATTCGTCAAATGATTTAATTGACATACGATAATAATTAAAAAAACGATCCGGATATTGTCTCAAGTCAGAGTATAAGCAGTGGAACTCACCCAAAGTTATTCTCTGAGCATTGAGTGGGTGGACCCAATAAATACGGTTTCGTTCAACTGTGTCAGCAGCGAGCGCGACACATACCAACTCGACGTCGTCTAAAAGTTCTAAGGCTCGGGCCACACGATGCGTTTTTTCCGCAGACATCGTATGCGGCGATTCAGCATGCGGCAGGGTTCAAAACGAAAACACATTGCTATAAATGCAACCGTCCACACGACGCGGCATGCCCGGAAATGCTGCGGAAATTTCGTATTGCCGTAACCAGACACAAATGAAAATAACATTATTTCAAATTAAGCCGTCCACACGGTCCAGTATTCCGCATGCGGTGCTGATATATATTTATTTTATTAAATTGTATTGATAATAGTAGTAAAAATGTTTAAAAAAATGTTTGATTATGAAAAAATGATAATTGAAATTGAGTCGAGGCCATGCTTATGGGATGTCGGGTCAAAGGAATATAGTGACAAAAATCTAAAGGCCTTGTCTTGGAATTCAGTCGCTGAAGCCATGTATGCCGATTGGAATGAGCTTTCGCCATCACAAAAAGACGAAAGAGGTAAGTTAATATAATTATACCTAATCTTTACTTTCGTAATTAAAATAATATAACTTATTATTTTTATTTTATTTCTATACCTGCCAGACTGCTTACTCAATTACTCTTGAGTATACATAATACACAACTATTTTGTTTTTACCCTCTACAACTTAATAATTGTAGTCTAATAATGTAGGTACAGTTATTATTTTAAAGTTCATTTAACTCACATTTTTTTATCCCTTATCTACTGCATAAGTCTAGGTAAAATATTACTCATTATATAAAAGTCAACTACAAATAATTTAAGAAAAACAACGAGAATTGTATGTATTAAAATTATTAAAAAATTATAATAATATAAGTATCACAAAAAAAAATTTAAATAATATTACTATAGCTAGTATTAATTACTAATTATTATTTTACCTGCTATGTTCTTCGTGCTCTTGAAAGCCTGTAGTTAAATACACGCCGTTTATCATTTAAATCTCGTCCAGGATATGGTCTCAACAAATTTGTATGCAAACCAAAAGCCTCATCAGCCAAAAACACATACGGTAATGGAGGATAAGACGAAAGAGGTAAGTTAATATAATTATACCTAATCTTTACTTTCGTAATTAAAATAATATAACTTATTATTTTTATTTTATTTCTATACCTGCCAGACTGCTTACTCAATTACTCTTGAGTATACATAATACACAACTATTTTGTTTTTACCCTCTACAACTTAATAATTGTAGTCTAATAATGTAGGTACAGTTATTATTTTAAAGTTCATTTAACTCACATTTTTTATCCCTTATCTACTGCATAAGTCTAGGTAAAATATTACTCATTATATAAAAGTCAACTACAAATAATTTAAGAAAAACAACGAGAATTGTATGTATTAAAATTATTAAAAAATTATAATAATATAAGTATCACAAAAAAAAATTTAAATAATATTACTATAGCTAGTATTAATTACTAATTATTATTTTACCTGCTATGTTCTTCGTGCTCTTGAAAGCCTGTAGTTAAATACACGCCGTTTATCATTTAAATCTCGTCCAGGATATGGTCTCAACAAATTTGTATGCAAACCAAAAGCCTCATCAGCCAAAAACACATACGGTAATGGAGGACTTTCTGTATTAGGTAAGCATGTTGGTTTTGGTATATTTAGTTCTTGAGCATACAGTTTTTTTACCAAATGTGCATTGTCTAAACACAGTAGAATCTGATTCCCTCCCGTAAGCTCCAACATCAATACACCTTTTAGAGTAACATGTAATTCATCAAATGTAGAAATTGACATCCGAAAAAAATTACGCTAGAGTACAGCCCGGTCCTATAAAAATCGGATCGGCCCAGACCAAATATTTAAGACAATTTGTTAAACCGGATCAGACCAATTCCAAAAATATATTTTTCAACCCAGACCAATTTTGAACCATGCTTACAAACTTTTTATAAGCCCGGACCAGCCCAGCTCGGATTTTTATTTTTTTTTTTTTAAACCAAACCGCCCAACCCGGGATCATAAGTTTTTAATAAAACCCCGGACCAGGACAAATATGCTTATTGAGTACCTAAACCGGATCATCCATATAAACTAAATTTATTAGAAACTAAATAAAATGTCACTTAAATAATTTCAATTATTAACTACCTAGTACCTAATCATCAAATTAAGCTGAAACTATACTCAAAATTATTTGTATTTTTGCTTAAGGGTTTAAACCCCTTTAATATACATAAATAAATAAATAATAAATAAATTAGGTATATATTTTAATAATTATTTTTTACCTTTTTTTTTTTGTTCAACTATGACACTTGTTGAGTTTTACTTTCATATTACTGCCAACATTCTAACTCGGATATTTATCCAGTTATGCATTTTAGAAAGTGTGTGGCTATCGTAATAAAGGAGTTTGTGGCTAACCAACGTGGACTACCGGTCACCGATGTGACTTGGCGCCACATAGCTATATATTTAGATGCACTTGACGGATTCTCAGAATTTGTCAAGTGTATCTATTTTGCGCTATGTGGTGCTACTGTGCCAAGTCACAAGGCTCAATTGACGGTAGTCGACTGGCTCCGTCACCCGGTCACCATTGAACGGGTACGTAGATAATTTTTAAAAATTGATGTCCTCATAGTGGTTAATATTGTATTAAATAATCCGGTTTGTTTCTAGATTTTATTCAGTCCAGATGAGGCAAATAATAAAAACTTGGGTGGTGAACTGGGGGTCTATCCATTGTATGATATACAAAAATCAGTATGGGTTACCCCCTATGATAGACTCCAGTTCACCCCCAGTTTGCCCACAATAAGGGGTATCGAGGATGTGTTGGAGCAGTACCACAATCCTGTATACCCCAATTACAATTTTCCAAAGCCTGAAAAAGTAAGTATTTTGGTTTGCCTCGCTTAAAACATAGAAACTACCTACATAATCTAATCAAATGTTTTTTTAATAATGTTTTATAGTCAAGAAGACAGAGGAGGCCACCAATAAATATTGAAGTAAGAATTTTATTATTTTAGTTAAATATTGTATTGAAAATTTCAAATTAAGCTATAATTTAATATTTTTATTTTTTCTAGTTACTCAACCAACAAGACAATCAATTGGCCATTGCCCCCCCCCCCCTCCCCTGTTCCTTCCTCTTCCACCACCCTCCCTTTTAATTCCTCTCCTACCTCCCTTCCTATTCCTTCAATGTCCCATTCCTATCCTTCCACTGCTCCTGGCCATTGAATAAGAAAATGTCTGGATCGGAGACAGCGGCAAGAATGGCAGTGTCGTCTGCATATGTACCCATAGTAGTGTTTTCTGTGGTAGGAATGTCAGCTGTAAATATGATGTACAAAAACGGGGCAATGTCGCTTCCTTGAGGTACGCCAGCAAGTATATCGTAAGAGTCGGAAAAGGTGGATTCCATTTTAACATTGAATGATCTGTTTTCGGTATATGACTTGAGTAAGAGTATGGCGCAGGATAGATTTTTTTTAATTTGTATCAGGCCAGCGTGCCAGACCGAGTCGAATGCTTGGGCGACGTCAAGGAATACTGCGGAACAGTATTTCTTCGTTTCGAGGGAGGAGGCAATTAAATCGACAACACGATGTAGTTGGTGAAAAGTGGCATGTTTTGGGCGAAAACCAAATTGGAAATCTGGTAACGAATTTTGTTCGTCAGAAATTTTTAATAGTCTCTTAAGGAGTAGTTTTTCCAAGATTTTTCCGAGCACTGGTAGCAGACTAATTGGCCTGTATGAGTCAGCTTTATCAGGAGGCTTGCTGGGTTTTAGTATTGGAATAATAACTGCTGACTTCCAGGTTGAAGGAAAGTATGATAGACGAAGTGTGGCATTGTAAATATGGGTAAGTTGAATGATTGTTTTGGCCGGGAGATTTTTGACAATTTTATTACTTATCTGATCGTGGCCTGGTGATTTGTTGATCTTGAGTGTTTTTATAATTGAAGAAATCTCATTTGGGGTGGTGTTAAATCGGCAGTAGTTAAAAAATTTTTCTGGACCGTTTCTTAGTTCATGAATAAAACCAGAAATATTTCTCTTTTGGTTGATTGGATGAACCCAAAATCTATTTTGTTTGTCATTTTCCAATTCCAAAAACTCCAAAAAAAACTTGCCACAACAAAATATTCATCTCTACTTCTTTATTCATATTTGGAGTAGGGAAACAAACTAAACACTTGTATTAAACTAAATACTTAATAACTTAATACTTAAACTTAACACTAGCTACTACAACTGATAATCATGTACTGAAATAATCTTGTTGTAGTAAAACAATTTCAAAATTTTGTTGCAGTCGGTGCGTTTCCTTTTTGTTTTGAAACATATATTTTGCAACAGAATGTTGCGTTGCGCAACAAAATGTTGCAGCCGTTGCGTTTCCAGCTTTAGGCTGGACGGTAAAATCTGTAGGTGGCTAAAAATCGCCCGTTACACCGGTACGTGAATATGGGTGAATAGAGGTATGTTGAATTGTACGTGACGTGGCGTCGGGTGTGATGGTCGTCGGTGACACGGTACAAAAAAAGAAACACGTAAGCGGTCGTAACGACGGTTACGATGCGAGAGCTAGGCGAGTGCCAGCGGCCGGTACTCGTCTGTGCTACATAATACAAGATTCCTAATAAGCTCGTATATTTTGTTTTTAATTTTTATCAAAAAAAAAATGTCACCCGGAAAGTAAAATTAAATTTTTATGAGCGTTTGAACTTCAAATTTTTACAACTCAATGTCCCACGTAGCGGTTTTCTTATTTTGTTGTAATTCAAAAACGAATACTACCTATAGATTCATGAAATTTACACCATGTGTTTATTTTATCAATTCCTATAGATAGGTACTTGATAAAATGTTCAAAATATGTTGACTCGTTTTGAGCTGTTTACGGATGTTATCAATTTTTTTTTGTCTATAAATAGGAATTAAATGGTATTCAATTGCTCACCTTTTTAAATAAAAAATATGATATTACCTTAATGTAACTGTCAGCCGTTCTTCAACGCCAATAGTTTCTCTGGAGGAGGAGCTCGTTTCAGATATATATGGTCTCAATAAAATCACCAATTCGTCAAATGATTTAATTGACATACGATAATAATTAAAAAAACGATCCGGATATTGTCTCAAGTCAGAGTATAAGCAGTGGAACTCACCCAAAGTTATTCTCTGAGCATTGAGTGGGTGGACCCAATAAATACGGTTTCGTTCAACTGTGTCAGCAGCGAGCGCGACACATACCAACTCGACGTCGTCTAAAAGTTCTAAGGCTCGGGCCACACGATGCGTTTTTTCCGCAGACATCGTATGCGGCGATTCAGCATGCGGCAGGGTTCAAAACGAAAACACATTGCTATAAATGCAACCGTCCACACGACGCGGCATGCCCGGAAATGCTGCGGAAATTTCGTATTGCCGTAACCAGACACAAATGAAAATAACATTATTTCAAATTAAGCCGTCCACACGGTCCAGTATTCCGCATGCGGTGCTGATATATATTTATTTTATTAAATTGTATTGATAATAGTAGTAAAAATGTTTAAAAAATGTTTGATTATGAAAAAATGATAATTGAAATTGAGTCGAGGCCATGCTTATGGGATGTCGGGTCAAAGGAATATAGTGACAAAAATCTAAAGGCCTTGTCTTGGAATTCAGTCGCTGAAGCCATGTATGCCGATTGGAATGAGCTTTCGCCATCACAAAAAGACGAAAGAGGTAAGTTAATATAATTATACCTAATCTTTACTTTCGTAATTAAAATAATATAACTTATTATTTTTATTTTATTTCTATACCTGCCAGACTGCTTACTCAATTACTCTTGAGTATACATAATACACAACTATTTTGTTTTTACCCTCTACAACTTAATAATTGTAGTCTAATAATGTAGGTACAGTTATTATTTTAAAGTTCATTTAACTCACATTTTTTATCCCTTATCTACTGCATAAGTCTAGGTAAAATATTACTCATTATATAAAAGTCAACTACAAATAATTTAAGAAAAACAACGAGAATTGTATGTATTAAAATTATTAAAAAATTATAATAATATAAGTATCACAAAAAAAAATTTAAATAATATTACTATAGCTAGTATTAATTACTAATTATTATTTTACCTGCTATGTTCTTCGTGCTCTTGAAAGCCTGTAGTTAAATACACGCCGTTTATCATTTAAATCTCGTCCAGGATATGGTCTCAACAAATTTGTATGCAAACCAAAAGCCTCATCAGCCAAAAACACATACGGTAATGGAGGATAAGACGAAAGAGGTAAGTTAATATAATTATACCTAATCTTTACTTTCGTAATTAAAATAATATAACTTATTATTTTTATTTTATTTCTATACCTGCCAGACTGCTTACTCAATTACTCTTGAGTATACATAATACACAACTATTTTGTTTTTACCCTCTACAACTTAATAATTGTAGTCTAATAATGTAGGTACAGTTATTATTTTAAAGTTCATTTAACTCACATTTTTTATCCCTTATCTACTGCATAAGTCTAGGTAAAATATTACTCATTATATAAAAGTCAACTACAAATAATTTAAGAAAAACAACGAGAATTGTATGTATTAAAATTATTAAAAAATTATAATAATATAAGTATCACAAAAAAAAATTTAAATAATATTACTATAGCTAGTATTAATTACTAATTATTATTTTACCTGCTATGTTCTTCGTGCTCTTGAAAGCCTGTAGTTAAATACACGCCGTTTATCATTTAAATCTCGTCCAGGATATGGTCTCAACAAATTTGTATGCAAACCAAAAGCCTCATCAGCCAAAAACACATACGGTAATGGAGGACTTTCTGTATTAGGTAAGCATGTTGGTTTTGGTATATTTAGTTCTTGAGCATACAGTTTTTTTACCAAATGTGCATTGTCTAAACACAGTAGAATCTGATTCCCTCCCGTAAGCTCCAACATCAATACACCTTTTAGAGTAACATGTAATTCATCAAATGTAGAAATTGACATCCGAAAAAAATTACGCTAGAGTACAGCCCGGTCCTATAAAAATCGGATCGGCCCAGACCAAATATTTAAGACAATTTGTTAAACCGGATCAGACCAATTCCAAAAATATATTTTTCAACCCAGACCAATTTTGAACCATGCTTACAAACTTTTTATAAGCCCGGACCAGCCCAGCTCGGATTTTTATTTTTTTTTTTTAAACCAAACCGCCCAACCCGGGATCATAAGTTTTTAATAAAACCCCGGACCAGGACAAATATGCTTATTGAGTACCTAAACCGGATCATCCATATAAACTAAATTTATTAGAAACTAAATAAAATGTCACTTAAATAATTTCAATTATTAACTACCTAGTACCTAATCATCAAATTAAGCTGAAACTATACTCAAAATTATTTGTATTTTTGCTTAAGGGTTTAAACCCCTTTAATATACATAAATAAATAAATAATAAATAAATTAGGTATATATTTTAATAATTATTTTTTACCTTTTTTTTTTTTGTTCAACTATGACACTTGTTGAGTTTTACTTTCATATTACTGCCAACATTCTAACTCGGATATTTATCCAGTTATGCATTTTAGAAAGTGTGTGGCTATCGTAATAAAGGAGTTTGTGGCTAACCAACGTGGACTACCGGTCACCGATGTGACTTGGCGCCACATAGCTATATATTTAGATGCACTTGACGGATTCTCAGAATTTGTCAAGTGTATCTATTTTGCGCTATGTGGTGCTACTGTGCCAAGTCACAAGGCTCAATTGACGGTAGTCGACTGGCTCCGTCACCCGGTCACCATTGAACGGGTACGTAGATAATTTTTAAAAATTGATGTCCTCATAGTGGTTAATATTGTATTAAATAATCCGGTTTGTTTCTAGATTTTATTCAGTCCAGATGAGGCAAATAATAAAAACTTGGGTGGTGAACTGGGGGTCTATCCATTGTATGATATACAAAAATCAGTATGGGTTACCCCCTATGATAGACTCCAGTTCACCCCCAGTTTGCCCACAATAAGGGGTATCGAGGATGTGTTGGAGCAGTACCACAATCCTGTATACCCCAATTACAATTTTCCAAAGCCTGAAAAAGTAAGTATTTTGGTTTGCCTCGCTTAAAACATAGAAACTACCTACATAATCTAATCAAATGTTTTTTTAATAATGTTTTATAGTCAAGAAGACAGAGGAGGCCACCAATAAATATTGAAGTAAGAATTTTATTATTTTAGTTAAATATTGTATTGAAAATTTCAAATTAAGCTATAATTTAATATTTTTATTTTTTCTAGTTACTCAACCAACAAGACAATCAATTGGCCATTGCCCCCCCCCCCCCTCCCCTGTTCCTTCCTCTTCCACCACCCTCCCTTTTAATTCCTCTCCTACCTCCCTTCCTATTCCTTCAATGTCCCATTCCTATCCTTCCACTGCTCCTGGCCATTGAATAAGAAAATGTCTGGATCGGAGACAGCGGCAAGAATGGCAGTGTCGTCTGCATATGTACCCATAGTAGTGTTTTCTGTGGTAGGAATGTCAGCTGTAAATATGATGTACAAAAACGGGGCAATGTCGCTTCCTTGAGGTACGCCAGCAAGTATATCGTAAGAGTCGGAAAAGGTGGATTCCATTTTAACATTGAATGATCTGTTTTCGGTATATGACTTGAGTAAGAGTATGGCGCAGGATAGATTTTTTTTAATTTGTATCAGGCCAGCGTGCCAGACCGAGTCGAATGCTTGGGCGACGTCAAGGAATACTGCGGAACAGTATTTCTTCGTTTCGAGGGAGGAGGCAATTAAATCGACAACACGATGTAGTTGGTGAAAAGTGGCATGTTTTGGGCGAAAACCAAATTGGAAATCTGGTAACGAATTTTGTTCGTCAGAAATTTTTAATAGTCTCTTAAGGAGTAGTTTTTCCAAGATTTTTCCGAGCACTGGTAGCAGACTAATTGGCCTGTATGAGTCAGCTTTATCAGGAGGCTTGCTGGGTTTTAGTATTGGAATAATAACTGCTGACTTCCAGGTTGAAGGAAAGTATGATAGACGAAGTGTGGCATTGTAAATATGGGTAAGTTGAATGATTGTTTTGGCCGGGAGATTTTTGACAATTTTATTACTTATCTGATCGTGGCCTGGTGATTTGTTGATCTTGAGTGTTTTTATAATTGAAGAAATCTCATTTGGGGTGGTGTTAAATCGGCAGTAGTTAAAAAATTTTTCTGGACCGTTTCTTAGTTCATGAATAAAACCAGAAATATTTCTCTTTTGGTTGATTGGATGAACCCAAAATCTATTTTGTTTGTCATTTTCCAATTCCAAAAACTCCAAAAAAAACTTGCCACAACAAAATATTCATCTCTACTTCTTTATTCATATTTGGAGTAGGGAAACAAACTAAACACTTGTATTAAACTAAATACTTAATAACTTAATACTTAAACTTAACACTAGCTACTACAACTGATAATCATGTACTGAAATAATCTTGTTGTAGTAAAACAATTTCAAAATTTTGTTGCAGTCGGTGCGTTTCCTTTTTGTTTTGAAACATATATTTTGCAACAGAATGTTGCGTTGCGCAACAAAATGTTGCAGCCGTTGCGTTTCCAGCTTTAGGCTGGACGGTAAAATCTGTAGGTGGCTAAAAATCGCCCGTTACACCGGTACGTGAATATGGGTGAATAGAGGTATGTTGAATTGTACGTGACGTGGCGTCGGGTGTGATGGTCGTCGGTGACACGGTACAAAAAAAGAAACACGTAAGCGGTCGTAACGACGGTTACGATGCGAGAGCTAGGCGAGTGCCAGCGGCCGGTACTCGTCTGTGCTACATAATACAAGATTCCTAATAAGCTCGTATATTTTGTTTTTAATTTTTATCAAAAAAAAATGTCACCCGGAAAGTAAAATTAAATTTTTATGAGCGTTTGAACTTCAAATTTTTACAACTCAATGTCCCACGTAGCGGTTTTCTTATTTTGTTGTAATTCAAAAACGAATACTACCTATAGATTCATGAAATTTACACCATGTGTTTATTTTATCAATTCCTATAGATAGGTACTTGATAAAATGTTCAAAATATGTTGACTCGTTTTGAGCTGTTTACGGATGTTATCAATTTTTTTTTGTCTATAAATAGGAATTAAATGGTATTCAATTGCTCACCTTTTTAAATAAAAAATATGATATTACCTTAATGTAACTGTCAGCCGTTCTTCAACGCCAATAGTTTCTCTGGAGGAGGAGCTCGTTTCAGATATATATGGTCTCAATAAAATCACCAATTCGTCAAATGATTTAATTGACATACGATAATAATTAAAAAAACGATCCGGATATTGTCTCAAGTCAGAGTATAAGCAGTGGAACTCACCCAAAGTTATTCTCTGAGCATTGAGTGGGTGGACCCAATAAATACGGTTTCGTTCAACTGTGTCAGCAGCGAGCGCGACACATACCAACTCGACGTCGTCTAAAAGTTCTAAGGCTCGGGCCACACGATGCGTTTTTTCCGCAGACATCGTATGCGGCGATTCAGCATGCGGCAGGGTTCAAAACGAAAACATATTGCTATAAATGCAACCGTCCACACGACGCGGCATGCCCGGAAATGCTGCGGAAATTTCGTATTGCCGTAACCAGACACAAATGAAAATAACATTATTTCAAATTAAGCCGTCCACACGGTCCAGTATTCCGCATGCGGTGCTGATATATATTTATTTTATTAAATTGTATTGATAATAGTAGTAAAAATGTTTAAAAAATGTTTGATTATGAAAAAATGATAATTGAAATTGAGTCGAGGCCATGCTTATGGGATGTCGGGTCAAAGGAATATAGTGACAAAAATCTAAAGGCCTTGTCTTGGAATTCAGTCGCTGAAGCCATGTATGCCGATTGGAATGAGCTTTCGCCATCACAAAAAGACGAAAGAGGTAAGTTAATATAATTATACCTAATCTTTACTTTCGTAATTAAAATAATATAACTTATTATTTTTATTTTATTTCTATACCTGCCAGACTGCTTACTCAATTACTCTTGAGTATACATAATACACAACTATTTTGTTTTTACCCTCTACAACTTAATAATTGTAGTCTAATAATGTAGGTACAGTTATTATTTTAAAGTTCATTTAACTCACATTTTTTATCCCTTATCTACTGCATAAGTCTAGGTAAAATATTACTCATTATATAAAAGTCAACTACAAATAATTTAAGAAAAACAACGAGAATTGTATGTATTAAAATTATTAAAAAATTATAATAATATAAGTATCACAAAAAAAAATTTAAATAATATTACTATAGCTAGTATTAATTACTAATTATTATTTTACCTGCTATGTTCTTCGTGCTCTTGAAAGCCTGTAGTTAAATACACGCCGTTTATCATTTAAATCTCGTCCAGGATATGGTCTCAACAAATTTGTATGCAAACCAAAAGCCTCATCAGCCAAAAACACATACGGTAATGGAGGATAAGACGAAAGAGGTAAGTTAATATAATTATACCTAATCTTTACTTTCGTAATTAAAATAATATAACTTATTATTTTTATTTTATTTCTATACCTGCCAGACTGCTTACTCAATTACTCTTGAGTATACATAATACACAACTATTTTGTTTTTACCCTCTACAACTTAATAATTGTAGTCTAATAATGTAGGTACAGTTATTATTTTAAAGTTCATTTAACTCACATTTTTTATCCCTTATCTACTGCATAAGTCTAGGTAAAATATTACTCATTATATAAAAGTCAACTACAAATAATTTAAGAAAAACAACGAGAATTGTATGTATTAAAATTATTAAAAAATTATAATAATATAAGTATCACAAAAAAAAATTTAAATAATATTACTATAGCTAGTATTAATTACTAATTATTATTTTACCTGCTATGTTCTTCGTGCTCTTGAAAGCCTGTAGTTAAATACACGCCGTTTATCATTTAAATCTCGTCCAGGATATGGTCTCAACAAATTTGTATGCAAACCAAAAGCCTCATCAGCCAAAAACACATACGGTAATGGAGGACTTTCTGTATTAGGTAAGCATGTTGGTTTTGGTATATTTAGTTCTTGAGCATACAGTTTTTTTACCAAATGTGCATTGTCTAAACACAGTAGAATCTGATTCCCTCCCGTAAGCTCCAACATCAATACACCTTTTAGAGTAACATGTAATTCATCAAATGTAGAAATTGACATCCGAAAAAAATTACGCTAGAGTACAGCCCGGTCCTATAAAAATCGGATCGGCCCAGACCAAATATTTAAGACAATTTGTTAAACCGGATCAGACCAATTCCAAAAATATATTTTTCAACCCAGACCAATTTTGAACCATGCTTACAAACGTTTTATAAGCCCGGACCAGCCCAGCTCGGATTTTTATTTTTTTTTTTTAAACCAAACCGCCCAACCCGGGATCATAAGTTTTTAATAAAACCCCGGACCAGGACAAATATGCTTATTGAGTACCTAAACCGGATCATCCATATAAACTAAATTTATTAGAAACTAAATAAAATGTCACTTAAATAATTTCAATTATTAACTACCTAGTACCTAATCATCAAATTAAGCTGAAACTATACTCAAAATTATTTGTATTTTTGCTTAAGGGTTTAAACCCCTTTAATATACATAAATAAATAAATAATAAATAAATTAGGTATATATTTTAATAATTATTTTTTACCTTTTTTTTTTTGTTCAACTATGACACTTGTTGAGTTTTACTTTCATATTACTGCCAACATTCTAACTCGGATATTTATCCAGTTATGCATTTTAGAAAGTGTGTGGCTATCGTAATAAAGGAGTTTGTGGCTAACCAACGTGGACTACCGGTCACCGATGTGACTTGGCGCCACATAGCTATATATTTAGATGCACTTGACGGATTCTCAGAATTTGTCAAGTGTATCTATTTTGCGCTATGTGGTGCTACTGTGCCAAGTCACAAGGCTCAATTGACGGTAGTCGACTGGCTCCGTCACCCGGTCACCATTGAACGGGTACGTAGATAATTTTTAAAAATTGATGTCCTCATAGTGGTTAATATTGTATTAAATAATCCGGTTTGTTTCTAGATTTTATTCAGTCCAGATGAGGCAAATAATAAAAACTTGGGTGGTGAACTGGGGGTCTATCCATTGTATGATATACAAAAATCAGTATGGGTTACCCCCTATGATAGACTCCAGTTCACCCCCAGTTTGCCCACAATAAGGGGTATCGAGGATGTGTTGGAGCAGTACCACAATCCTGTATACCCCAATTACAATTTTCCAAAGCCTGAAAAAGTAAGTATTTTGGTTTGCCTCGCTTAAAACATAGAAACTACCTACATAATCTAATCAAATGTTTTTTTAATAATGTTTTATAGTCAAGAAGACAGAGGAGGCCACCAATAAATATTGAAGTAAGAATTTTATTATTTTAGTTAAATATTGTATTGAAAATTTCAAATTAAGCTATAATTTAATATTTTTATTTTTTCTAGTTACTCAACCAACAAGACAATCAATTGGCCATTGCCCCCCCCCCCTCCCCTGTTCCTTCCTCTTCCACCACCCTCCCTTTTAATTCCTCTCCTACCTCCCTTCCTATTCCTTCAATGTCCCATTCCTATCCTTCCACTGCTCCTGGCCATTGAATAAGAAAATGTCTGGATCGGAGACAGCGGCAAGAATGGCAGTGTCGTCTGCATATGTACCCATAGTAGTGTTTTCTGTGGTAGGAATGTCAGCTGTAAATATGATGTACAAAAACGGGGCAATGTCGCTTCCTTGAGGTACGCCAGCAAGTATATCGTAAGAGTCGGAAAAGGTGGATTCCATTTTAACATTGAATGATCTGTTTTCGGTATATGACTTGAGTAAGAGTATGGCGCAGGATAGATTTTTTTTAATTTGTATCAGGCCAGCGTGCCAGACCGAGTCGAATGCTTGGGCGACGTCAAGGAATACTGCGGAACAGTATTTCTTCGTTTCGAGGGAGGAGGCAATTAAATCGACAACACGATGTAGTTGGTGAAAAGTGGCATGTTTTGGGCGAAAACCAAATTGGAAATCTGGTAACGAATTTTGTTCGTCAGAAATTTTTAATAGTCTCTTAAGGAGTAGTTTTTCCAAGATTTTTCCGAGCACTGGTAGCAGACTAATTGGCCTGTATGAGTCAGCTTTATCAGGAGGCTTGCTGGGTTTTAGTATTGGAATAATAACTGCTGACTTCCAGGTTGAAGGAAAGTATGATAGACGAAGTGTGGCATTGTAAATATGGGTAAGTTGAATGATTGTTTTGGCCGGGAGATTTTTGACAATTTTATTACTTATCTGATCGTGGCCTGGTGATTTGTTGATCTTGAGTGTTTTTATAATTGAAGAAATCTCATTTGGGGTGGTGTTAAATCGGCAGTAGTTAAAAAATTTTTCTGGACCGTTTCTTAGTTCATGAATAAAACCAGAAATATTTCTCTTTTGGTTGATTGGATGAACCCAAAATCTATTTTGTTTGTCATTTTCCAATTCCAAAAACTCCAAAAAAAACTTGCCACAACAAAATATTCATCTCTACTTCTTTATTCATATTTGGAGTAGGGAAACAAACTAAACACTTGTATTAAACTAAATACTTAATAACTTAATACTTAAACTTAACACTAGCTACTACAACTGATAATCATGTACTGAAATAATCTTGTTGTAGTAAAACAATTTCAAAATTTTGTTGCAGTCGGTGCGTTTCCTTTTTGTTTTGAAACATATATTTTGCAACAGAATGTTGCGTTGCGCAACAAAATGTTGCAGCCGTTGCGTTTCCAGCTTTAGGCTGGACGGTAAAATCTGTAGGTGGCTAAAAATCGCCCGTTACACCGGTACGTGAATATGGGTGAATAGAGGTATGTTGAATTGTACGTGACGTGGCGTCGGGTGTGATGGTCGTCGGTGACACGGTACAAAAAAAGAAACACGTAAGCGGTCGTAACGACGGTTACGATGCGAGAGCTAGGCGAGTGCCAGCGGCCGGTACTCGTCTGTGCTACATAATACAAGATTCCTAATAAGCTCGTATATTTTGTTTTTAATTTTTATCAAAAAAAAATGTCACCCGGAAAGTAAAATTAAATTTTTATGAGCGTTTGAACTTCAAATTTTTACAACTCAATGTCCCACGTAGCGGTTTTCTTATTTTGTTGTAATTCAAAAACGAATACTACCTATAGATTCATGAAATTTACACCATGTGTTTATTTTATCAATTCCTATAGATAGGTACTTGATAAAATGTTCAAAATATGTTGACTCGTTTTGAGCTGTTTACGGATGTTATCAATTTTTTTTTGTCTATAAATAGGAATTAAATGGTATTCAATTGCTCACCTTTTTAAATAAAAAATATGATATTACCTTAATGTAACTGTCAGCCGTTCTTCAACGCCAATAGTTTCTCTGGAGGAGGAGCTCGTTTCAGATATATATGGTCTCAATAAAATCACCAATTCGTCAAATGATTTAATTGACATACGATAATAATTAAAAAAACGATCCGGATATTGTCTCAAGTCAGAGTATAAGCAGTGGAACTCACCCAAAGTTATTCTCTGAGCATTGAGTGGGTGGACCCAATAAATACGGTTTCGTTCAACTGTGTCAGCAGCGAGCGCGACACATACCAACTCGACGTCGTCTAAAAGTTCTAAGGCTCGGGCCACACGATGCGTTTTTTCCGCAGACATCGTATGCGGCGATTCAGCATGCGGCAGGGTTCAAAACGAAAACACATTGCTATAAATGCAACCGTCCACACGACGCGGCATGCCCGGAAATGCTGCGGAAATTTCGTATTGCCGTAACCAGACACAAATGAAAATAACATTATTTCAAATTAAGCCGTCCACACGGTCCAGTATTCCGCATGCGGTGCTGATATATATTTATTTTATTAAATTGTATTGATAATAGTAGTAAAAATGTTTAAAAAATGTTTGATTATGAAAAAATGATAATTGAAATTGAGTCGAGGCCATGCTTATGGGATGTCGGGTCAAAGGAATATAGTGACAAAAATCTAAAGGCCTTGTCTTGGAATTCAGTCGCTGAAGCCATGTATGCCGATTGGAATGAGCTTTCGCCATCACAAAAAGACGAAAGAGGTAAGTTAATATAATTATACCTAATCTTTACTTTCGTAATTAAAATAATATAACTTATTATTTTTATTTTATTTCTATACCTGCCAGACTGCTTACTCAATTACTCTTGAGTATACATAATACACAACTATTTTGTTTTTACCCTCTACAACTTAATAATTGTAGTCTAATAATGTAGGTACAGTTATTATTTTAAAGTTCATTTAACTCACATTTTTTATCCCTTATCTACTGCATAAGTCTAGGTAAAATATTACTCATTATATAAAAGTCAACTACAAATAATTTAAGAAAAACAACGAGAATTGTATGTATTAAAATTATTAAAAAATTATAATAATATAAGTATCACAAAAAAAAATTTAAATAATATTACTATAGCTAGTATTAATTACTAATTATTATTTTACCTGCTATGTTCTTCGTGCTCTTGAAAGCCTGTAGTTAAATACACGCCGTTTATCATTTAAATCTCGTCCAGGATATGGTCTCAACAAATTTGTATGCAAACCAAAAGCCTCATCAGCCAAAAACACATACGGTAATGGAGGATAAGACGAAAGAGGTAAGTTAATATAATTATACCTAATCTTTACTTTCGTAATTAAAATAATATAACTTATTATTTTTATTTTATTTCTATACCTGCCAGACTGCTTACTCAATTACTCTTGAGTATACATAATACACAACTATTTTGTTTTTACCCTCTACAACTTAATAATTGTAGTCTAATAATGTAGGTACAGTTATTATTTTAAAGTTCATTTAACTCACATTTTTTATCCCTTATCTACTGCATAAGTCTAGGTAAAATATTACTCATTATATAAAAGTCAACTACAAATAATTTAAGAAAAACAACGAGAATTGTATGTATTAAAATTATTAAAAAATTATAATAATATAAGTATCACAAAAAAAAATTTAAATAATATTACTATAGCTAGTATTAATTACTAATTATTATTTTACCTGCTATGTTCTTCGTGCTCTTGAAAGCCTGTAGTTAAATACACGCCGTTTATCATTTAAATCTCGTCCAGGATATGGTCTCAACAAATTTGTATGCAAACCAAAAGCCTCATCAGCCAAAAACACATACGGTAATGGAGGACTTTCTGTATTAGGTAAGCATGTTGGTTTTGGTATATTTAGTTCTTGAGCATACAGTTTTTTTACCAAATGTGCATTGTCTAAACACAGTAGAATCTGATTCCCTCCCGTAAGCTCCAACATCAATACACCTTTTAGAGTAACATGTAATTCATCAAATGTAGAAATTGACATCCGAAAAAAATTACGCTAGAGTACAGCCCGGTCCTATAAAAATCGGATCGGCCCAGACCAAATATTTAAGACAATTTGTTAAACCGGATCAGACCAATTCCAAAAATATATTTTTCAACCCAGACCAATTTTGAACCATGCTTACAAACTTTTTATAAGCCCGGACCAGCCCAGCTCGGATTTTTATTTTTTTTTTTTAAACCAAACCGCCCAACCCGGGATCATAAGTTTTTAATAAAACCCCGGACCAGGACAAATATGCTTATTGAGTACCTAAACCGGATCATCCATATAAACTAAATTTATTAGAAACTAAATAAAATGTCACTTAAATAATTTCAATTATTAACTACCTAGTACCTAATCATCAAATTAAGCTGAAACTATACTCAAAATTATTTGTATTTTTGCTTAAGGGTTTAAACCCCTTTAATATACATAAATAAATAAATAATAAATAAATTAGGTATATATTTTAATAATTATTTTTTACCTTTTTTTTTTTGTTCAACTATGACACTTGTTGAGTTTTACTTTCATATTACTGCCAACATTCTAACTCGGATATTTATCCAGTTATGCATTTTAGAAAGTGTGTGGCTATCGTAATAAAGGAGTTTGTGGCTAACCAACGTGGACTACCGGTCACCGATGTGACTTGGCGCCACATAGCTATATATTTAGATGCACTTGACGGATTCTCAGAATTTGTCAAGTGTATCTATTTTGCGCTATGTGGTGCTACTGTGCCAAGTCACAAGGCTCAATTGACGGTAGTCGACTGGCTCCGTCACCCGGTCACCATTGAACGGGTACGTAGATAATTTTTAAAAATTGATGTCCTCATAGTGGTTAATATTGTATTAAATAATCTGGTTTGTTTCTAGATTTTATTCAGTCCAGATGAGGCAAATAATAAAAACTTGGGTGGTGAACTGGGGGTCTATCCATTGTATGATATACAAAAATCAGTATGGGTTACCCCCTATGATAGACTCCAGTTCACCCCCAGTTTGCCCACAATAAGGGGTATCGAGGATGTGTTGGAGCAGTACCACAATCCTGTATACCCCAATTACAATTTTCCAAAGCCTGAAAAAGTAAGTATTTTGGTTTGCCTCGCTTAAAACATAGAAACTACCTACATAATCTAATCAAATGTTTTTTTAATAATGTTTTATAGTCAAGAAGACAGAGGAGGCCACCAATAAATATTGAAGTAAGAATTTTATTATTTTAGTTAAATATTGTATTGAAAATTTCAAATTAAGCTATAATTTAATATTTTTATTTTTTCTAGTTACTCAACCAACAAGACAATCAATTGGCCATTGCCCCCCCCCCCTCCCCTGTTCCTTCCTCTTCCACCACCCTCCCTTTTAATTCCTCTCCTACCTCCCTTCCTATTCCTTCAATGTCCCATTCCTATCCTTCCACTGCTCCTGGCCATTGAATAAGAAAATGTCTGGATCGGAGACAGCGGCAAGAATGGCAGTGTCGTCTGCATATGTACCCATAGTAGTGTTTTCTGTGGTAGGAATGTCAGCTGTAAATATGATGTACAAAAACGGGGCAATGTCGCTTCCTTGAGGTACGCCAGCAAGTATATCGTAAGAGTCGGAAAAGGTGGATTCCATTTTAACATTGAATGATCTGTTTTCGGTATATGACTTGAGTAAGAGTATGGCGCAGGATAGATTTTTTTTAATTTGTATCAGGCCAGCGTGCCAGACCGAGTCGAATGCTTGGGCGACGTCAAGGAATACTGCGGAACAGTATTTCTTCGTTTCGAGGGAGGAGGCAATTAAATCGACAACACGATGTAGTTGGTGAAAAGTGGCATGTTTTGGGCGAAAACCAAATTGGAAATCTGGTAACGAATTTTGTTCGTCAGAAATTTTTAATAGTCTCTTAAGGAGTAGTTTTTCCAAGATTTTTCCGAGCACTGGTAGCAGACTAATTGGCCTGTATGAGTCAGCTTTATCAGGAGGCTTGCTGGGTTTTAGTATTGGAATAATAACTGCTGACTTCCAGGTTGAAGGAAAGTATGATAGACGAAGTGTGGCATTGTAAATATGGGTAAGTTGAATGATTGTTTTGGCCGGGAGATTTTTGACAATTTTATTACTTATCTGATCGTGGCCTGGTGATTTGTTGATCTTGAGTGTTTTTATAATTGAAGAAATCTCATTTGGGGTGGTGTTAAATCGGCAGTAGTTAAAAAATTTTTCTGGACCGTTTCTTAGTTCATGAATAAAACCAGAAATATTTCTCTTTTGGTTGATTGGATGAACCCAAAATCTATTTTGTTTGTCATTTTCCAATTCCAAAAACTCCAAAAAAAACTTGCCACAACAAAATATTCATCTCTACTTCTTTATTCATATTTGGAGTAGGGAAACAAACTAAACACTTGTATTAAACTAAATACTTAATAACTTAATACTTAAACTTAACACTAGCTACTACAACTGATAATCATGTACTGAAATAATCTTGTTGTAGTAAAACAATTTCAAAATTTTGTTGCAGTCGGTGCGTTTCCTTTTTGTTTTGAAACATATATTTTGCAACAGAATGTTGCGTTGCGCAACAAAATGTTGCAGCCGTTGCGTTTCCAGCTTTAGGCTGGACGGTAAAATCTGTAGGTGGCTAAAAATCGCCCGTTACACCGGTACGTGAATATGGGTGAATAGAGGTATGTTGAATTGTACGTGACGTGGCGTCGGGTGTGATGGTCGTCGGTGACACGGTACAAAAAAAGAAACACGTAAGCGGTCGTAACGACGGTTACGATGCGAGAGCTAGGCGAGTGCCAGCGGCCGGTACTCGTCTGTGCTACATAATACAAGATTCCTAATAAGCTCGTATATTTTGTTTTTAATTTTTATCAAAAAAAAATGTCACCCGGAAAGTAAAATTAAATTTTTATGAGCGTTTGAACTTCAAATTTTTACAACTCAATGTCCCACGTAGCGGTTTTCTTATTTTGTTGTAATTCAAAAACGAATACTACCTATAGATTCATGAAATTTACACCATGTGTTTATTTTATCAATTCCTATAGATAGGTACTTGATAAAATGTTCAAAATATGTTGACTCGTTTTGAGCTGTTTACGGATGTTATCAATTTTTTTTTGTCTATAAATAGGAATTAAATGGTATTCAATTGCTCACCTTTTTAAATAAAAAATATGATATTACCTTAATGTAACTGTCAGCCGTTCTTCAACGCCAATAGTTTCTCTGGAGGAGGAGCTCGTTTCAGATATATATGGTCTCAATAAAATCACCAATTCGTCAAATGATTTAATTGACATACGATAATAATTAAAAAAACGATCCGGATATTGTCTCAAGTCAGAGTATAAGCAGTGGAACTCACCCAAAGTTATTCTCTGAGCATTGAGTGGGTGGACCCAATAAATACGGTTTCGTTCAACTGTGTCAGCAGCGAGCGCGACACATACCAACTCGACGTCGTCTAAAAGTTCTAAGGCTCGGGCCACACGATGCGTTTTTTCCGCAGACATCGTATGCGGCGATTCAGCATGCGGCAGGGTTCAAAACGAAAACACATTGCTATAAATGCAACCGTCCACACGACGCGGCATGCCCGGAAATGCTGCGGAAATTTCGTATTGCCGTAACCAGACACAAATGAAAATAACATTATTTCAAATTAAGCCGTCCACACGGTCCAGTATTCCGCATGCGGTGCTGATATATATTTATTTTATTAAATTGTATTGATAATAGTAGTAAAAATGTTTAAAAAATGTTTGATTATGAAAAAATGATAATTGAAATTGAGTCGAGGCCATGCTTATGGGATGTCGGGTCAAAGGAATATAGTGACAAAAATCTAAAGGCCTTGTCTTGGAATTCAGTCGCTGAAGCCATGTATGCCGATTGGAATGAGCTTTCGCCATCACAAAAAGACGAAAGAGGTAAGTTAATATAATTATACCTAATCTTTACTTTCGTAATTAAAATAATATAACTTATTATTTTTATTTTATTTCTATACCTGCCAGACTGCTTACTCAATTACTCTTGAGTATACATAATACACAACTATTTTGTTTTTACCCTCTACAACTTAATAATTGTAGTCTAATAATGTAGGTACAGTTATTATTTTAAAGTTCATTTAACTCACATTTTTTATCCCTTATCTACTGCATAAGTCTAGGTAAAATATTACTCATTATATAAAAGTCAACTACAAATAATTTAAGAAAAACAACGAGAATTGTATGTATTAAAATTATTAAAAAATTATAATAATATAAGTATCACAAAAAAAAATTTAAATAATATTACTATAGCTAGTATTAATTACTAATTATTATTTTACCTGCTATGTTCTTCGTGCTCTTGAAAGCCTGTAGTTAAATACACGCCGTTTATCATTTAAATCTCGTCCAGGATATGGTCTCAACAAATTTGTATGCAAACCAAAAGCCTCATCAGCCAAAAACACATACGGTAATGGAGGATAAGACGAAAGAGGTAAGTTAATATAATTATACCTAATCTTTACTTTCGTAATTAAAATAATATAACTTATTATTTTTATTTTATTTCTATACCTGCCAGACTGCTTACTCAATTACTCTTGAGTATACATAATACACAACTATTTTGTTTTTACCCTCTACAACTTAATAATTGTAGTCTAATAATGTAGGTACAGTTATTATTTTAAAGTTCATTTAACTCACATTTTTTATCCCTTATCTACTGCATAAGTCTAGGTAAAATATTACTCATTATATAAAAGTCAACTACAAATAATTTAAGAAAAACAACGAGAATTGTATGTATTAAAATTATTAAAAAATTATAATAATATAAGTATCACAAAAAAAAATTTAAATAATATTACTATAGCTAGTATTAATTACTAATTATTATTTTACCTGCTATGTTCTTCGTGCTCTTGAAAGCCTGTAGTTAAATACACGCCGTTTATCATTTAAATCTCGTCCAGGATATGGTCTCAACAAATTTGTATGCAAACCAAAAGCCTCATCAGCCAAAAACACATACGGTAATGGAGGACTTTCTGTATTAGGTAAGCATGTTGGTTTTGGTATATTTAGTTCTTGAGCATACAGTTTTTTTACCAAATGTGCATTGTCTAAACACAGTAGAATCTGATTCCCTCCCGTAAGCTCCAACATCAATACACCTTTTAGAGTAACATGTAATTCATCAAATGTAGAAATTGACATCCGAAAAAAATTACGCTAGAGTACAGCCCGGTCCTATAAAAATCGGATCGGCCCAGACCAAATATTTAAGACAATTTGTTAAACCGGATCAGACCAATTCCAAAAATATATTTTTCAACCCAGACCAATTTTGAACCATGCTTACAAACTTTTTATAAGCCCGGACCAGCCCAGCTCGGATTTTTATTTTTTTTTTTTAAACCAAACCGCCCAACCCGGGATCATAAGTTTTTAATAAAACCCCGGACCAGGACAAATATGCTTATTGAGTACCTAAACCGGATCATCCATATAAACTAAATTTATTAGAAACTAAATAAAATGTCACTTAAATAATTTCAATTATTAACTACCTAGTACCTAATCATCAAATTAAGCTGAAACTATACTCAAAATTATTTGTATTTTTGCTTAAGGGTTTAAACCCCTTTAATATACATAAATAAATAAATAATAAATAAATTAGGTATATATTTTAATAATTATTTTTTACCTTTTTTTTTTTGTTCAACTATGACACTTGTTGAGTTTTACTTTCATATTACTGCCAACATTCTAACTCGGATATTTATCCAGTTATGCATTTTAGAAAGTGTGTGGCTATCGTAATAAAGGAGTTTGTGGCTAACCAACGTGGACTACCGGTCACCGATGTGACTTGGCGCCACATAGCTATATATTTAGATGCACTTGACGGATTCTCAGAATTTGTCAAGTGTATCTATTTTGCGCTATGTGGTGCTACTGTGCCAAGTCACAAGGCTCAATTGACGGTAGTCGACTGGCTCCGTCACCCGGTCACCATTGAACGGGTACGTAGATAATTTTTAAAAATTGATGTCCTCATAGTGGTTAATATTGTATTAAATAATCCGGTTTGTTTCTAGATTTTATTCAGTCCAGATGAGGCAAATAATAAAAACTTGGGTGGTGAACTGGGGGTCTATCCATTGTATGATATACAAAAATCAGTATGGGTTACCCCCTATGATAGACTCCAGTTCACCCCCAGTTTGCCCACAATAAGGGGTATCGAGGATGTGTTGGAGCAGTACCACAATCCTGTATACCCCAATTACAATTTTCCAAAGCCTGAAAAAGTAAGTATTTTGGTTTGCCTCGCTTAAAACATAGAAACTACCTACATAATCTAATCAAATGTTTTTTTAATAATGTTTTATAGTCAAGAAGACAGAGGAGGCCACCAATAAATATTGAAGTAAGAATTTTATTATTTTAGTTAAATATTGTATTGAAAATTTCAAATTAAGCTATAATTTAATATTTTTATTTTTTCTAGTTACTCAACCAACAAGACAATCAATTGGCCATTGCCCCCCCCCCCTCCCCTGTTCCTTCCTCTTCCACCACCCTCCCTTTTAATTCCTCTCCTACCTCCCTTCCTATTCCTTCAATGTCCCATTCCTATCCTTCCACTGCTCCTGGCCATTGAATAAGAAAATGTCTGGATCGGAGACAGCGGCAAGAATGGCAGTGTCGTCTGCATATGTACCCATAGTAGTGTTTTCTGTGGTAGGAATGTCAGCTGTAAATATGATGTACAAAAACGGGGCAATGTCGCTTCCTTGAGGTACGCCAGCAAGTATATCGTAAGAGTCGGAAAAGGTGGATTCCATTTTAACATTGAATGATCTGTTTTCGGTATATGACTTGAGTAAGAGTATGGCGCAGGATAGATTTTTTTTAATTTGTATCAGGCCAGCGTGCCAGACCGAGTCGAATGCTTGGGCGACGTCAAGGAATACTGCGGAACAGTATTTCTTCGTTTCGAGGGAGGAGGCAATTAAATCGACAACACGATGTAGTTGGTGAAAAGTGGCATGTTTTGGGCGAAAACCAAATTGGAAATCTGGTAACGAATTTTGTTCGTCAGAAATTTTTAATAGTCTCTTAAGGAGTAGTTTTTCCAAGATTTTTCCGAGCACTGGTAGCAGACTAATTGGCCTGTATGAGTCAGCTTTATCAGGAGGCTTGCTGGGTTTTAGTATTGGAATAATAACTGCTGACTTCCAGGTTGAAGGAAAGTATGATAGACGAAGTGTGGCATTGTAAATATGGGTAAGTTGAATGATTGTTTTGGCCGGGAGATTTTTGACAATTTTATTACTTATCTGATCGTGGCCTGGTGATTTGTTGATCTTGAGTGTTTTTATAATTGAAGAAATCTCATTTGGGGTGGTGTTAAATCGGCAGTAGTTAAAAAATTTTTCTGGACCGTTTCTTAGTTCATGAATAAAACCAGAAATATTTCTCTTTTGGTTGATTGGATGAACCCAAAATCTATTTTGTTTGTCATTTTCCAATTCCAAAAACTCCAAAAAAAACTTGCCACAACAAAATATTCATCTCTACTTCTTTATTCATATTTGGAGTAGGGAAACAAACTAAACACTTGTATTAAACTAAATACTTAATAACTTAATACTTAAACTTAACACTAGCTACTACAACTGATAATCATGTACTGAAATAATCTTGTTGTAGTAAAACAATTTCAAAATTTTGTTGCAGTCGGTGCGTTTCCTTTTTGTTTTGAAACATATATTTTGCAACAGAATGTTGCGTTGCGCAACAAAATGTTGCAGCCGTTGCGTTTCCAGCTTTAGGCTGGACGGTAAAATCTGTAGGTGGCTAAAAATCGCCCGTTACACCGGTACGTGAATATGGGTGAATAGAGGTATGTTGAATTGTACGTGACGTGGCGTCGGGTGTGATGGTCGTCGGTGACACGGTACAAAAAAAGAAACACGTAAGCGGTCGTAACGACGGTTACGATGCGAGAGCTAGGCGAGTGCCAGCGGCCGGTACTCGTCTGTGCTACATAATACAAGATTCCTAATAAGCTCGTATATTTTGTTTTTAATTTTTATCAAAAAAAAATGTCACCCGGAAAGTAAAATTAAATTTTTATGAGCGTTTGAACTTCAAATTTTTACAACTCAATGTCCCACGTAGCGGTTTTCTTATTTTGTTGTAATTCAAAAACGAATACTACCTATAGATTCATGAAATTTACACCATGTGTTTATTTTATCAATTCCTATAGATAGGTACTTGATAAAATGTTCAAAATATGTTGACTCGTTTTGAGCTGTTTACGGATGTTATCAATTTTTTTTTGTCTATAAATAGGAATTAAATGGTATTCAATTGCTCACCTTTTTAAATAAAAAATATGATATTACCTTAATGTAACTGTCAGCCGTTCTTCAACGCCAATAGTTTCTCTGGAGGAGGAGCTCGTTTCAGATATATATGGTCTCAATAAAATCACCAATTCGTCAAATGATTTAATTGACATACGATAATAATTAAAAAAACGATCCGGATATTGTCTCAAGTCAGAGTATAAGCAGTGGAACTCACCCAAAGTTATTCTCTGAGCATTGAGTGGGTGGACCCAATAAATACGGTTTCGTTCAACTGTGTCAGCAGCGAGCGCGACACATACCAACTCGACGTCGTCTAAAAGTTCTAAGGCTCGGGCCACACGATGCGTTTTTTCCGCAGACATCGTATGCGGCGATTCAGCATGCGGCAGGGTTCAAAACGAAAACACATTGCTA
>NW_026869924.1:0-27396 GCF_019925205.1 Metopolophium dirhodum | reverse complement strand
AAAATAGGGGGATTAATTGATTATTTACCTTTTTTGTGGTTTGATTTTTATATTTACTTTAATATCATTATGTGGTTTTCCTTTTTTCTGTAGTTTTTATTCTAAGGACTTGATTTTTGAATACTTTTTAATAATAAATTTGAATTTTTTTTTTTTTTTTTTTTTTTTTATTTTCTTTTTTTTTAACTTTTTTTTATTCAATTCGTGTAATTTATTATTTAATAATAATAAATTTTTCTATATTTAATTATTTAATGATTATTAAATTTGAAAGAAAAATCTTAATTATTAGTATAATATTTATTAGTTTTATTATGTTGTTTTTTTGGTTCTTTTTTTTATATGATTAATATTTTATAAATTTGATTTAATTTTATTAGAATTTAAATTTAAGATTTTAAGAGTATTAATTTTATTTTTTAGAATTTGATTTTTTTTTTGAACTTAATAATTTTTTTATTTTCTATAAAATATATATTTTCTTTATTTAATATTTTTTTTTTTAGATTAATATGAAATTTATTATTTTTTAAAGTAAATTTTTTTTTTAAATAATTTTCTTTATATTGGATTTTTTACTTTAAAGGTTTTTGAAATTGGTTGAATTGAATATAATTTAAATAGAGGTTTAATTTATTTTTTTAAGAAAATAATTAGATTTAGACAGAGTATTTTTTTTAAATAGTTATAAAGTTTATATTTTATTATTTTTTTTATGATTTTTAATTATTTTATTATTTAATTATTAAATTTAAATAGCTTAATTTAAGAGCATTATATTGAAGATATAAAGGTAAAATAAATTTTTTTAAATATTTTTAAAAATATTTGTTAGTTTTTCTAGTTAATTTAAAAATTAATTTTTAAAATTAAATGTAAAAAAAATTTTTTAATTTTGGTGATAATTTTAAAATAAAGGTAAAATTCTAATTGTGTTAATTTTTGTTATTTTTAATAAAGATTAATTTTTGATTTAATTTTTTATAAATTTTTGTGTAAGGTAGTTACCTTTGCATATTTTTTTTTAAAAATATTTGTTAGTTTTTTCTAGTTAATTTAAAAATTAATTTTTAAAATTAAATGTAAAAAAAATTTTTAATTTTGGTGATAATTTTAAAATAAAGGTAAAATTCTAATTGTGTTAATTTTTGTTATTTTTTAATAAAGATTAATTTTTGATTTAATTTTTTATAAATTTTTGTGTAAGGTAGTTACCTTTGCATATTTTTTTTTAAAAATATTTGTTAGTTTTTCTAGTTAATTTAAAAATTAATTTTTAAAATTAAATGTAAAAAAAATTTTTAATTTTGGTGATAATTTTAAAATAAAGGTAAAATTCTAATTGTGTTAATTTTTGTTATTTTTAATAAAGATTAATTTTTGATTTAATTTTTTATAAATTTTTGTGTAAGGTAGTTACCTTTGCATATTTTTTTTTAAAAATATTTGTTAGTTTTTCTAGTTAATTTAAAAATTAATTTTTAAAATTAAATGTAAAAAAAAATTTTTAATTTTGGTGATAATTTTAAAATAAAGGTAAAATTCTAATTGTGTTAATTTTTGTTATTTTTAATAAAGATTAATTTTTGATTTAATTTTTTTATAAATTTTAGTGTAAGGTAGTTACCTTTGCATATTTTTTTTTAAAAATATTTGTTAGTTTTTCTAGTTAATTTAAAAATTAATTTTTAAAATTAAATGTAAAAAAAATTTTTAATTTTGGTGATAATTTTAAAATAAAGGTAAAATTCTAATTGTGTTAATTTTTGTTATTTTTAATAAAGATTAATTTTTGATTTAATTTTTTATAAATTTTTTGTGTAAGGTAGTTACCTTTGCATATTTTTTTTTAAAAATATTTGTTAGTTTTTCTAGTTAATTTAAAAATTAATTTTTAAAATTAAATGTAAAAAAAATTTTTAATTTTGGTGATAATTTTAAAATAAAGGTAAAATTCTAATTGTGTTAATTTTTGTTATTTTTAATAAAGATTAATTTTTGATTTAATTTTTTATAAATTTTTGTGTAAGGTAGTTACCTTTGCATATTTTTTTTTAAAAATATTTGTTAGTTTTTCTAGTTAATTTAAAAATTAATTTTTAAAATTAAATGTAAAAAAAATTTTTAATTTCGGTGATAATTTTAAAATAAAGGTAAAATTCTAATTGTGTTAATTTTTGTTATTTTTAATAAAGATTAATTTTTGATTTAATTTTTTATAAATTTTTGTGTAAGGTAGTTACCTTTGCATATTTTTTTTTAAAAATATTTGTTAGTTTTTTTAGTTAATTTAAAAATTAATTTTTAAAATTAAATGTAAAAAAAATTTTTAATTTTGGTGATAATTTTAAAATAAAGGTAAAATTCTAATTGTGTTAATTTTTGTTATTTTTAATAAAGATTAATTTTTGATTTAATTTTTTATAAATTTTTGTGTAAGGTAGTTACCTTTGCATATTTTTTTTTAAAAATATTTGTTAGTTTTTCTAGTTAATTTAAAAATTAATTTTTAAAATTAAATGTAAAAAAAATTTTTAATTTTGGTGATAATTTTAAAATAAAGGTAAAATTCTAATTGTGTTAATTTTTGTTATTTTTAATAAAGATTAATTTTTGATTTAATTTTTTATAAATTTTTGTGTAAGGTAGTTACCTTTGCATATTTTTTTTTAAAAATATTTGTTAGTTTTTCTAGTTAATTTAAAAATTAATTTTTAAAATTAAATGTAAAAAAAATTTTTAATTTTGGTGATAATTTTAAAATAAAGGTAAAATTCTAATTGTGTTAATTTTTGTTATTTTTAATAAAGATTAATTTTTGATTTAATTTTTTATAAATTTTTGTGTAAGGTAGTTACCTTTGCATATTTTTTTTTAAAAATATTTGTTAGTTTTTTTAGTTAATTTAAAAATTAATTTTTAAAATTAAATGTAAAAAAAATTTTTAATTTTGGTGATAATTTTAAAATAAAGGTAAAATTCTAATTGTGTTAATTTTTGTTATTTTTAATAAAGATTAATTTTTGATTTAATTTTTTATAAATTTTTGTGTAAGGTAGTTACCTTTGCATATTTTTTTTTAAAAATATTTGTTAGTTTTTCTAGTTAATTTAAAAATTAATTTTTAAAATTATTATTTATAAATAAAAATTATTTTTATATTGAAAATATAATGTTTTAATTAAACTAATAAATAAATTAAAGATTAAACATTTTAAATGCTTTAAAAGATAGTTAGCAGCTTCTTTTTTTTTAAAATCTTTTTAATTGGAATTTTTTTCAATATTATTATTAACAGTAATAAACCTCTTTTTGGTTTCAATTAATAAATAAGGATTTTGATAATCTATTATTAAGTCGAAATTAATATGTAAAATATTACTTCTTATTTAAGATAAATTATATAATAATTTTTAAAAGCAAATTAAATGTTATAAATTTTAACTATTATCCTTTAAATTTTTCAATTTAATGATCCAAATTTTCATTCATAAAAAATAGTAATAATTATAAATATAAAAAATATTATGAATATAATATTGAAATATAGTATATTAGAGATTTTGAAATTTATAATTATTGGTAGAATAATTGAGATTTCAATATCAAAAATTAAAAAGATAATTGCAATCAAATAAAAATTTAAGGAAAATGGAATTCGTGATTTATTAAATGGATCAAATCCACATTCAAATGGTGCTGATTTGTTGTAGTTAAATTTTATTTTTATATTGATTAAAATTATAATTGAAAATAAAATTAGTATAATAATAAATATTGTTAATATTGATATTAAATTTAATATAATTATTTTATTTAAAAATTAAACTTTTTGATTGGAAATCAAATATACTATTTATATATATTAATAAAATTAATTATTTCATCAGTAGAAAGTTATATATAAAAATAATCAAATAATATCAATGAAATGTCAATATCAAGCAGCTAATTCAAATCTGATGTGATGAATATATGAAAAATGTATTTTTATTATACGTATTAAATTGATTATTAGGAAAATTGTTCCAATAATAACGTGTAAACCATGGAATCCTGTTGCTATATAAAATGATGATCCAAAAATTGAGTCTGAAAATGTAAATGTTGCTTGTTTATATTCTAATATTTGAAGTAATAAAAAATAGATACTTAAAATAATTGTTATATTTATAAAAATAATTGTTTTTTTTTTTGAATTATTTAATAAGTAAAGATGAGTTAATGTTACAGTGAATCTTGATGTTAATAAAATAATTGTATTTAGTAATGGGATTAATAATGGATTGAAAAAATTAATGTTTTTAGGAGGTCAGTTTAATCCTAATTCAATTGATGGTGCTAAAGAATTATGTAAAAAATTTCAAAAAAATGAAATAAATAAAAATATTTCAGAAATAATAAATAAGATTATTCTAAATTTAATTAGATTTATAATATAAAAATTATGATTACCTTGAAATGTTCTTTCTCGAATTACATCTCGTCATCATAAGATTGAAATAGTAATAATTAAAATTAAATTTATTAATGATATTAAATTAAATTTAAAATTTATAATTATGATATTTGAAATCATTAAATTAAAAGTATTTAAAGCTATTAAAATTGGTCATGGACTTAAATTTAGAATAAAATAAGGTTGATTAATTTTTATCATTATTCTCTAGAATATAAAGATGAAAGAATTGAAAATACATATCTTTGGATTAAGGCTACACATAATTCAAAAATTATTATAAATATTTGAATTAAAATAATAATGATTATTATTGAATTAAAGTTTAATAATGTTATAAGTAAGTGTCCTGCAATTAAATTTGCAGTTAGACGAATAGATAAAGAAAATGGTCGAATAATAATTCTTATTGTTTCAATGATTGTTATTAATGGGGCTAAATAAATTGGTGTATTAAGTGGAATTAAATGTGCAATTATATTTTTTGTATTTTTACATGTTGAAAAAATAATGTAAAATAATCAGAATGGTAAAGCTAAAGTAATTGAAAAAATTATATGACTTGATGATGAAAAAATATAAGGAAATAATCTAAAAAAGTTATTAAGTAAAATAAATATAAATAATGCAATAAATATAAATGCAGGTGATTTAGTTTTTTTTATTTTATATAATATTAATATTTCGTTATTTAATATATTAAAAATTTTAAATATAAATCAATTTATTCGATTTGGTATAATTCATAAAAAATTTGGTATTATTAAAATAATTAATAAAGTTCTAATTCAATTTAATTCTAAATTAAAAACTTTTGTTGAAGGGTCAAAAATATTAAATAAATTTATTATAATTTTTTATGTTATTTTTAAATGAAATTTTAATTTTTATATTTTTAATAAAATTAAAGTATAATAGATTTATAATTAAATAGAATATAGAAAAAAAAAAATATAAATAGAATTAATCAATTTATTGGTGCTATTTGAGGGATTAAGTGATATAAATAAATAATTTTAATTTGACAAATTAATGTTATAACTTTAACTAATCTCTTTCATTAGAAGTAATTGCTAATTTACTATATTTTGATTTAAGAGATCATTACTTTGCTTTTCAGTCATCTAATGAGTTAAAAGTTTTTAATTCAATAGATAAATTTATTTAAATTAATTGATTCAATCTGAATTGGTATAAATCTATGATTAATTCCGCAAATTTCTGAACATTGACCAAAGTATATTCCAGGACGATTTATAAAAAGATTAATTTGGTTTATTCGTCCTGGAATTGCATCAATTTTAATTGCTAAACTTGGAATAGTTCAAGAGTGAATAACATCATCTGATGAAATTAAAAGTCGAATATTAAATTTAAATGGGATAATAGTTTTATTATCTACTTCAATTAAACGGAAATTTTCTTTATTTAAATCATTAATTATATATGATTCAAATTCAATATTTGAAAAATCTGAGTATTCATAGGATCAAAATCATTGATGCCCAAAAATTTTAATTGTTAAAATAGGACATTTAATTTCATCTATTAAATATAATAAATGTAAAGAAGGTATGGCAATAAAAATTAAAATAATAGGTGGAGTTGTTGTTCAAATAAACTCAATTATTTGATTTTCTGAAATTTTAATATTAATAAATTTATTGTTTATAATAAATAATATTATGTAAGTAATTGTTGATATAATTATAATAATAATAAAAATTGTATGATCATGAAAAAAAATTAATTGTTCTATTAATGGCGAATTTCTATTTTGAAATCTTAGTTTTAATCAAGTTATAATTTCTAAAAAAAGATTATTCTTTATAAATGAATTTTAAGTTCATTGCATATAATTTCTGCCATATTAGAAATTAATAATTAAAGGTAATTCTGAATATGAATGTTCTAATGGAGGTAAATTATGAATTCATTCAATAGAGTTTCTTAAATTTAATTTGAAAATTGTTGTTTTTTTTAAAAAAATTCTATTTCAAATTGAATAAATTAAAATGATAATTCTAAATGTTGAAATTATTGATCCAATTGATGAAATTATATTTCATAATAAAAAATTATTAGGATAATCTGTATAACGTCGAGGTATTCCATTTAAACCTAAAAAATGTTGGGGGAAAAAAGTTAAATTTACTCCAATAAATATTAAAATAAATTGAATTTTTAAAATAAAGTTATTTATAGAAAATCCTGTAAAAATTGGGAATCAATGAATTAGTCTAGCAATAATTGCAAATACAATTCCTATAGATAATACATAATGAAAATGAGCTACTACATAATAAGTATCATGAAGAATAATATCAATAGATGAATTAGCAAGAATAACTCCTGTTAAGCCACCAATTGTAAATAGAAAAATGAAACCTAAAGATCAAATTGTTGAGGGTGAAAAATTAATTTTAGATCCATAAATAGTAGCTAATCATCTAAAAATTTTAATTCCTGTAGGAATGGCAATAATTATAGTTGCTGATGTAAAATATGCTCGTGTATCAACATCTATACCAATTGTAAATATATGATGAGCTCATACAATAAATCCTAATAATCCAATAGTTAATATTGCATAAATTATTCTAATATTACCAAATGTTTCATTTTTATTTCTTTCTTGACTAATAATATGTGAAATTAATCCAAATCCAGGTAAAATTAAAATATAAACTTCAGGATGTCCAAAGAATCAAAATAAATGTTGATAAAGAATAGGATCTCCTCCTCCTGCTGGATCAAAAAATGAAGTGTTTAAATTTCGATCAGTTAATAATATTGTAATAGCACCAGCTAAGACTGGTAAAGATAAAATTAATAAAATAGCTGTAATTAAAATTGATCAAGGGAAAAGAGGAATTTGATTTAATTTTATATTATTTGGTATTATATTAAGAATTGTACAAATAAAGTTAATTGCTCCTAAAATTGAGGAGATTCCTGCTAAATGTAAGGAAAAAATAGTTAAATCAACTGAAATATTATTATGTGCAATGTTATTTGATAAAGGTGGATAAATAGTTCATCCTGTTCCTGTTCCATTATTAATTAAAAAACTACAAATTATTATTATTAATGATGGGGGTAATAATCAAAATCTAATGTTATTTAAACGTGGGAATGATATATCAGGACAACCTATTATTATAGGAATTAATCAATTTCCAAATCCACCAATTACAATTGGTATTGTTATAAAAAAAATTATAATAAAAGCATGAATTGTTACAATTACATTATATAATTGGTTATTATTAATAATAGAATTAATTTGTCTTAGTTCTAGACGAATTAAAATTCTAAGAGATGATCCAATTATACCTGATCAAATACCAAATAAAAAGTATAAAGTTCCAATATCTTTATGATTAGTTGAAAAAATTCATTTTATAGATAAAATGGCTGATAATAGGTTGTAAATTGTAAATTTATATATAGATTAAATAATCTTTTTATCATTAAATCTTATATTCATATTAAATGATATTAAATTGCAAATTTAAAGGTATTAATTATTTAATTAAGGTTTAAAATATAATATTTTTAATTTTGAAGATTAATAGTTTATTTAGTTAACTTAAAACCTTAATAAATAAATAAGTAACTAAAAAATAATCTAAAAAAATTTATTAATATAATGAAATCATAATTGTTTTTTTTTATATATTAGATATCATTTATTAAAAAGATTAAAATTAAATAATATAAAATAAGTTAATTTAATATAAAAAAGTAAATTTAAAATAGTTAGTATAATTAATATTATTATAATAATATATATATTATTATAGATTAAAGTTTTAATTAGTATTCATTTTATTAAAAATCCTATTATGGGAGGTAAACCTATAATTGAAAAAATTAATATTAATATATTTAATTTGAAAAAAAAATTTAAATTAAATAGTTTTATTTGATTAATATAATTAACATTATAATTATTAAGTATTTTAATAATTAAAAAATTTAATAAAGAATAAATTAAAAAGTAATTAATTCATAAATTTTCATTTATTAAAATTGCAAATAGTATTCAGGTAGTATTATTAATTGATGATATAGCTAAAATTTTACGTATTGAATTTTGATTTAAACCAAAAATTGAATTTATTGAGATTAATACAATTAAAAAAATTATATTTTTATTAATATTTAAATAAGAAATTATAATTAAAGGTGTGATTTTTTGTCAAGTTATTATTAATAAACATGATATTCAATTCAGTCCTTCTATTATTGAAGGTAATCATAAATGAAAAGGTATTAATCTTAATTTTATTAATAGTGATATTATAATTAAAATATTATCATTATTTATAAATAATAGATTTTTATTAATTAAAAAAATTAGTAATAAAATTGAAGCAAAAGCTTGAATTAAAAAATATTTTATTGTAGCTTCAATTGAGTAAATTGATGACTTAAAGTTTAAAATTGGAATAATTGAAAATAGATTTAATTCTAATCCTATTCATATTGATAATCAATTTGATGCTGAAATTGATATTAAAGTTCTAAATATTAATAATGTAAAAAATATAATTTTTGTTAAATTTAAATTTATCAGAAAAAAGAATTTTATTCTATATTTGAAGTATGAATCCAAAAGCTTATTTTAGCTTATTTTTCTTTATGATATATACTTAGGTGTTTATGCATATAAATTTTTGAAATTTATGGATTAGATAGTTTCTTAAAGTATAATAAAAGTATATATAATACATGATTTACTCTATCAAAGTAACCCTTTTTCAGGCATTTTATTTTTAAAAATATTGTTTAGTAAAAAAATGTTTCTTGGTTTAGATAGAGATTGGGAATAATCTCAATAAAATTTTAAAAAAAATATGTTTTAGTGAGGCATGACGTTTGTAATTGTCTAAAAAGGGGGGCGTAGCCCTCCTTTAAAAAAAAAAGAAAGAAGAAAGAGTATATAGAGGATTTATTAATATATATAGTAGTATACATATATAGACTTCATATATATATAGTATATATATATAATACATATATACATCTATATAGCTTATATTATATATATATATATATATATATATATAAATCCTTATATAGTAATATTATCTATACATCTTATATATATATATATATATGTATATAAATCCTTATATGAATATATACATATATTTATTGTATATATATATATAAGGTTTCTAGTTTGAAAATTCAATTATTTGAAAAATTAAAGTAGGAATAGTCGTATAAATTAACTAAAAAAAGTATATTTTTTTTAGCTATAAAATTAATTTTAATTTGTTAGAAATGTCCATTATTAAAAAAAAATATGTTGAAAAATTACAATTTTAGTTTTTTTACTTTAAAAAGTTGAGTTAAATTATTAAAAATTGTATAATTTGGTTTTTCAAAAATTGCAAAAATAAAAATTCTTTATTCGATTTTTTATCATAATTCGTTAACTAAAATATTTTTGTGAGAAATTTTTGGGTATAACTACATAATTGTGTATGATTTTTGTCTTCAAATTTGGAAAATTTATTTTTATTTATTCGAGTTTTATTGTTTAATTTAAAATTTTAGCTCATTAAATGTATAAACCTGATTACAGAAAATATTTATATTTTATTAAAATTTTAATTTAGGAATTAATCAGTATATAAATATTTAAATATATGTAAATAGTCGTATAAATTAACTAAAAAAAGTATACTTTTTTTATCTATAAAATTAATTTTAATTTGTTAGAAATGTCCATTATTAAAAAAAAATATGTTGAAAAATTACAATTTTAGTTTTTTTACTTTAAAAAGTTGAGTTAAATTATTAAAAATTGTATAATTTGGTTTTTCAAAAATTGCAAAAATAAAAATTCTTTATTCGATTTTTTATCATAATTCGTTAACTAAAATATTTTTGTGAGAAATTTTTGGGTATAACTACATAATTGTGTATGATTTTTGTCTTCAAATTTGGAAAATTTATTTTTATTTATTCGAGTTTTATTGTTTAATTTAAAATTTTAGTTCATTAAATGTATAAACCTGATTACAGAAAATATTTATATTTTATTAAAATTTTAATTTAGGAATTAATCAGTATATAAATATTTAAATATATGTAAATAGTCGTATAAATTAACTAAAAAAAGTATACTTTTTTTATCTATAAAATTAATTTTAATTTGTTAGAAATGTCCATTATTAAAAAAAAATATGTTGAAAAATTACAATTTTAGTTTTTTTACTTTAAAAAGTTGAGTTAAATTATTAAAAATTGTATAATTTGGTTTTTCAAAAATTGCAAAAATAAAAATTCTTTATTCGATTTTTTATCATAATTCGTTAACTAAAATATTTTTGTGAGAAATTTTTGGGTATAACTACATAATTGTGTATGATTTTTGTCTTCAAATTTGGAAAATTTATTTTTATTTATTCGAGTTTTATTGTTTAATTTAAAATTTTAGCTCATTAAATGTATAAACCTGATTACAGAAAATATTTATATTTTATTAAAATTTCAATTTAGGAATTAATCAGTATATAAATATTTAAATATATGTAAATAGTCGTATAAATTAACTAAAAAAAGTATACTTTTTTTATCTATAAAATTAATTTTAATTTGTTAGAAATGTCCATTATTAAAAAAAAATATGTTGAAAAATTACAATTTAGTTTTTTTATTTTAAAAAGTTGAGTTAAATTATTAAAAATTGTATAATTTGGTTTTTCAAAAATTGTAAAAATAAAAATTCTTTATTCGATTTTTTATCATAATTCGTTAATTAAAATATTTTTGTGAGAAATTTTTGGGTATAACTACATAATTGTGTATAATTTTTGTCTTCAAATTTGGAAAATTTATTTTTATTTACTTAAGTTTTATTGTTTAATTTAAAATTGTAATTTATTATAAATTCAATAAAATTAAAATTTAATTAAAAATTGCTTATTTTAATAATATTAAACCATATTATTATTATTTTATATATAAATATAATTTATTTTATTATAAAATTTTATTTAATTAAGAAAATACATGAAATTTTTTGATTGTTAATAAGTTCTTAAAGGATTTTAATAATTCTCAGTATTAAATATTAAATATTAAAGAGATTTAGATTTAATTATTAATTTAAGTATAAACTAAATATGTGCCAGCAGTTGCGGTTAAACATAATATACAAGTAAAATAGTTTGGTTATTAGTATTAAGTATAATTTATAATTTAATTTTTTTTAATAAAGTAAAATTTAATTAAGAATTATTATTATAATTATTTTATTCTATTAAATTTTATTTAAAACTAGGATTAGATACCCTATTATAAAAGTTTAAATTAATTTACTAAAAAATTAATAGTTATGTTCTTTAAATTTAAAAAATTTGGCGGTATTTTAGTCTTATTAGAGGAACCTGTTTTTTAATTGATAATCCACGATTAATTTTACTTATTTTAAATAGTTCATATATCGCTGTCATGAATATATTTAAAAATTTATTTTCTTTGTTTATTTTTATGATTTATGTTAAGTCAAGATGTGGTTAATAAATAAGTTTATAATGGGTTACATTAAATTTTATTTTTGGATTTTAGATGAAAATTAAAATGAAATTGGATTTAATAGTAAATTTATTTATTTAATTAATATGAATAAAGATCTAAAATATGTACATATTGCCCGTCATTCTTATTAAAAATAAGACAAGTCGTAACAAAGTAAATGTACTGGAAAGTGTATTTAGAAAGATTATATTTTTTATAAATAAATATCTAAATTTAAGTATGTCATTTACAATGATAGGATGTTGTTAAACTTTATTTAAATTAAAGTTATTAATATATTTATTTTTTATTGATTTTTTATAAAAGTAATTTATTTATTTAGGGTTTTAGTATTAAGTAAAAATTAATTTTTAGATTTATAGTTTAATAGTATTGTAAAAGAATTAGTTAAATTTTAAAAAGAATATTTTTAGTACCTTTTGTATCAGGGTTAATTAAAATTTTTAATTTTTTTTTAATTTCTCAAAATTTATAGAGTTAATTTTATTATTAATTTATTGTTTTATAAATATTTATAAAATAATATTAGTTTTGAAATTTAATTCGTTATATTATATTTAGTTATTTAAGATTTAAATTTAATTTAAAATTTTAAAAGTTATTTTGATTTTATATATTAATATTTTAAATTTAAATTATTTTAGGGATAAGCTTAAAATTTTTATATAATAATTTATTTATTTTAATAATTTATAGGAATAGAAATTTTTATTATAAGTTTGTAAAAATTTATTATTTATTTAGTTTTAATTTATTATAAATTTATTTATTTTTTTTATTAAATTTTATTAATTAATATTTAATTTTTAGTAATAATGATTAAATTAGTATAATTTATATTTATAAATTATGAATTCGGCAAAAATTATTTTCATCTGTTTAACAAAAACATTGTATTAAGTTTAATTTAATATAGGATCTGCTCAATGATTTATTAAATAGCTGCAGTATTTTGACTGTGCAAAGGTAGCATAATAATTAGTCTTTTAATTGAGGACTTGTATGAAAGATTTGATGAGAAATAAACTTTATTATTTATATAATTAAAATTTTATTTTTAAGTAAAAAAGCTTAAATTATTTAAAGGGACGATAAGACCCTATAAAACTTTATAAATATTAATTTTAATTTTTTTGGATTATAAATATTTTAATTTTATTATTTATTTTATTGGGGTGATAAAAAAAATTATTAAACTTTTTTTAAAATTTTACATTATTTAGTGATTATTTGAATTAAAATTTTTAATTATAGGAAAAAGTTACTTTAGGGATAACAGCGTAATTAATTTTTTAAGTTCAAATTTAAAAATTAGTTTGCGACCTCGATGTTGAATTAAGATTAATCTTAGGTGCAAAATTTTAAGTATTAGGTCTGTTCGACCTTTAAATTCTTACATGATTTGAGTTCAAACCGGTGTAAGCCAGGTTGGTTTCTATCTTTTAAAAAATAATTTATTTTAGTACGAAAGGATTAAATAATTAAATTAAATTTTTTTATTAAGTGAATTAAATTAATTTAACTATTTTGGCAGATAATTGTGTTAAATTTAGAATTTAATTATATAATTTTAATTATAGATAGTAATTTTTATATTTATTATAATTATTAATTTTTTGATTTTATTTTTAATAGTTTTCATAAGAGTAGCTTTTTTTACTTTATTAGAACGTAAAGTTTTAGGTTATATTCAATTACGTAAAGGCCCTAATAAATTTTTTATTAAAGGTGTTTTTCAACCTATAGGTGATGGTTTAAAGTTATTTTTTAAAGAAGTTAATTATCCTAGAAATATAAATTTTTTAATTTTTATAATTTCCCCTATATTAGGTTTATTAATTTCTGTTTTTTTTTGATTTATTTATCCTTATATTGGTATAAATTATATTATAGGTTTTGGTTTAATTTATATGTTTTGTTGTTCGAGTTTAATAGTTTATATTTTTTTAATAATTAGATGATCATCTAATTCTAATTATTCAGTTTTAGGGATAATTCGTTTTATTTCTCAAATAATTTCTTATGAAGTAAGAATAATAATTATTATTATAAATTTAATATTTTTAATTAATAGATTTAATTTAAATGATTTTTATATTTATCAAATAAATTCTAAATTTTTTTTTTTTCTTTTTTTAATATTTATTTTATTATTAATTAGATTTTTAGCAGAAATGAATCGTTCTCCTTTTGATTTTTCTGAAGGAGAATCAGAATTAGTTTCTGGTTTTAATATTGAATTTAGAAGTTTATCTTTTATTTTTATTTTTATATCTGAATATATAAGAATTATATTTATAGGTATATTATTATGTGAAATATTTTTTGGTTTAATAATGAATAAATTTTATTTAAATATTTTTATTTTAACATTTATATTTTTAATTATTTGATTACGTGGGTTTTTACCACGTTTTCGTTATGATAAGTTAATATATTTAATTTGAAAATTAATTTTACCTTTATCTTTATTTTTATTTATATTTAATTTTTCTATTAAATTATTTAACTTATATCATTAATTTTAGTATTAAGTTAATAGAATTAATTTCTATTTTTTATTTTCAAAATAAATATTTTAAATAAATTAATTAACTGATTTTATTAAGTTAATAATTTATCTCATATTTTTATAATATAAAAATTAATAAAAAAATATGAAAAGTAAATTGTTGTAAAAATTTGACTTGTTGAAATAAAAGGATATTCAACTGGTTGTATACCAATTCATGTTAATATAAAAAATGTTATAATAAAAATTCAAAATAGAATTTTATTTATAGGATAAAATTTATTTCTTAAGAAGTTTTTTTTATTTAATAAAGGTATAATCAATAAAATTAAAATTGATAATATTAAGGCAATAACTCCTCCTAATTTATTAGGGATTGCTCGTAAAATTGAATATGAAAATAAAAAATATCATTCTGGTTGAATATGATTAGGCGTAATTATTGAATTTGCTATATCAAAATTATTATGATCATTTAATAAATAAGGAAAAATTAAAGTTAAAATGAAAAATATTCATATAAATATAATTAATCCAATTAAATCTTTAATTAAGAAATAAGGTGAAAATCTGATTTTATCAAAATTTCTATTAATACCTAATGGATTATTAGATCCTGTTATATGTAAAAAAAAAAGATGAATAAAAGTAAATAAAATAATAATAAAAGGTAAAATAAAGTGAATTGAAAAAAATCGTGTTAATGTAGCATTACTAATAGAGAAGCCTCCTCAAATTCAAATTACAATTGAATTTCCTAAATATGGAATTGCTGATAAAAGATTTGTAATTACTGTTGCACCTCAAAATGATATTTGTCCTCATGGTAATACATATCCTACAAAAGCTGTTATTATAGTTAATAATAATAATAATACTCCTACAATTCATGTTATTTTAAAATTAAATGAATTTATATAAATTCCTCGTCTAATATGAATATAAATTATAATAAAAAATATTGATGCCCCATTAGCATGGAAAGAACGAATTAATCATCCAAAATTAATATTTCGATTTATATTAATAATTCTTTGAAAAGCTAAGTTAATATCTGTTTTATAATGGAAAGCTAAAAATAATCCTGTTAAAATTTGATTAATTAAGCAGATTATTAATAAAGATCCAAAATTTCATATAAAACTAATTCTAGTAGGTGTTGGTAAGTTTAATATTGGTGATATAATTTTTATTATGTTTTTTTTCATTAATTGGTTTTTTGTCGAATTGGTCCTTTATTAATTTTTAATATTCAGATAATTAAAATTAATATAAAAAAAAGAATAAATATAATTATATAGATTAAAATATTATTAGGTATTATAAATATGTTTAATAAGTAAAAGTTATCTTCAAATATAAATTTATTTTCATAAATCATATTTTCTATATTTAGAGATAATTTAAAGTAAATTAATATTAAGAATATAAAAATTATTTTGTAAATTATGTTTTTATAATTTTTATTAATATTTAATTCATTAAAAGCAATTCTTGAGATATATAAAAAAATAATTATTAATCCTCCAATATATAAAATGAAAACTATAAATGAAATTCATGATGTTTTATTAATTAAATTAATTATTATAGTTAAAGTTATTGTTTGAATTAAAATAATTAAATTTGATCTAATAGGTGATTTCATTATTGTTAATATAATTGCTATAATTAAATTAGTTAATAAAATAATTTTTAAAATTCAGTATATATTTTAATTAAAATATTAATTTTGGAGATTAATGATAATATGTATATATTTATACTGATTTATTTTAAATAATTTTATAATTTTGATTTACAATATCAATGTTTTTTTTAAACTATTAAAATGATAAATTTATTTATTTTAGTTTTAATATTTATATTATTTTCTGGAGTCTTATTTTATATTTTTAATTTTAATCATTTATTAATAATACTTTTAGGATTAGAATATTTATTATTAATTTTATCTTTATTATTTTTGTTAAATTTAATAATATTTATTAAGCAATATATTTTATTATTAGTTTTTTTTATTTTTTGTATTAGTGAAAGAGTATTAGGTTTAACAATTTTGATTTTAATAGTTCGTATATATGGAAATGATTATATAAAATCATTAATAATTTTACAATGTTAATAATTTTAATATTAATTATTTTTAGAATGATTTTTTTTAGCTTGAAGGTTAAAAGATGATGATTAGCCCAGAATTTTTTTTTTTTTTTTTTTTTTTTTTATATTTTAAGATTCCAATATTCAATTATTTTTTAAATATTAGATATTTATTTGGTATAGATATATTTTCTTATTTAATATTTATATTAGGTATTTGGATTATTAGATTAGTTTATATTTCTAGACTTAATTTTAAAAATAATTATTTAAATTATTTTAATTTATTAATATTTATTTTTGTTATTATTTTTTATTTTTGTTTTTTTAGAAATAGTTTTTTTTTATTTTATATTTTTTATGAAATTAATTTAATTCCTGTAATTATTTTAATTTATGGTTGAGGATATCAATATGAGCGTTTTAAAGCTGGATTTTATTTATTTATTTATATAATTTTTTTTTCTTTACCTTTTTTTTCATGTTTATTAAGTTTAAATAATTTTAACTTTATATTTATGTATTATTTTGATTATTTAAATAATTTAAATTTTTATTTTTATATATTTTTAATAATAATTTTTTTAGTTAAAATACCTTTATTTATATTTCATATCTGATTACCTAAAGCTCATGTTGAAGCTCCTATTTGTGGTTCAATAATTTTAGCTGGTATTATATTAAAATTAGGTGGTTTTGGTATTTATCATATTTTAATGTTAATTTTTAAGATTAATCTTAAATTTAATTATTTATTAATTTCTTTATGTTTATTAGGAATAATAATTTTAAGATTAGTTTGTTTTTTTCAAAGAGATCTTAAAATTTTAATTGCTTATTCTTCTGTTGTTCATATAGGTTTAGTTATTATTGGGTTTTTAACTTTAAATAATTGAGGTTATTTTGGTTCATTAATTTTAATATTTGGTCATGGTTTATGTTCTTCTGGATTATTTTGTTTAAGAAATATTTGTTATTTACGTTTTAAAAGTCGTAGAATGTTTTTAAATAAAGGTTTAATTAATATTTATCCTTTTTTATCATTTTGATGATTTTTATTATGTTCTTCTAATATATCTTTTCCTCCTTCTTTAAATTTATTTGGTGAATTATTTTTATTAATTAGTTTAATAATTTGATTAGATTATTTTTATATATTTTATTTATTAATTATGATTTTAATATTTTTATATAGTCTTTATTTATATTTATATACTCAATATGGTAAATTATTTTTTAATATAAATTATTTAGTTTATATTAATTTAACAGAATATTTATTATTATTTATACATTGATTACCTTTGAATATAATTTTTTTAATTATAGAATTATTTTGTTATTTAAATAGTTTAATTAAAATATTAATTTGTGGAATTAAAGATTATATGTTATATTTAAATAATTAAATTTAATTTTTTTTTTTTTTTTTTTTTTTTTTTTTTTTATATCATTTATTATTTTTTTTATTTTAGGCTTATTATTAATTTATTTTGATAAATTTTATTTTATTGAGTATATATTTTTTTTTTTTTAATTCTTGTATAGTTTTATATGTTATTTTATTGGATTGAATATCTTTAATATTTATTTCTTTTGTATTTTTGATTTCTTCAATAATTTTATTGTATAGAATAGAATATATAAATTATGATTTTAATAAGAATCGATTTTTAATATTAATAAATTTTTTTATTATGTTTATATTTTTTTTAATTCTTAGTCCTAATTTAATTAGAATTTTGTTGGGTTGAGATGGTTTAGGAATGGTTTCTTTCTGTTTAGTTGTTTTTTATCAAAATAAAAAATCTTATAGTTCGGGATTGGTAACTGTTATTTTAAATCGTTTAGGTGATTTATTTATTATTATATCTATAATTTGAATATTAAATTTTGGTTCTTGAAATTTTATTTTAATTAATTATTATAGAAATTTAAATTATTTATTTTTTATTAGTTTGATAATTATATTTGCTTCTTTGACTAAAAGAGCTCAAATTCCTTTTTCTTCTTGGTTGCCTTTAGCTATAGCAGCTCCTACACCTGTTTCTTCTTTAGTTCATTCTTCTACTTTAGTAACTGCTGGTATTTATTTAATAATTCGGTTTAATGAAATTTTTTTAAATTTTTCTTTTTTAAATTATTTAATAGTAATTTCTTGTTTAACTATATTAATATCTGGTTTAAATGCAATTTTTGAATTTGATTTAAAGAAAATTATTGCTTTTTCTACTTTAAGTCAAATAAGTTTTATATTTATGATTTTATGTTTAGGTAAAATTGATATATGTTTTTTTTATTTATTAATACATGCTTTATTTAAATCTATAATATTTTTGAGATCTGGTATTTTAATTCTTAATATAAATAATAATCAAGATATTCGTAAAATAGGGGGATTAATTGATTATTTACCTTTTTGTGGTTTGATTTTTATATTTACTTTAATATCATTATGTGGTTTTCCTTTTTTCTGTAGTTTTTATTCTAAGGACTTGATTTTTGAATACTTTTTAATAATAAATTTGAATTTTTTTTTTTTTTTTTTTTTTTTATTTTCTTTTTTTTTAACTTTTTTTTATTCAATTCGTGTAATTTATTATTTAATAATAATAAATTTTTCTATATTTAATTATTTAATGATTATTAAATTTGAAAGAAAAATCTTAATTATTAGTATAATATTTATTAGTTTTATTATGTTGTTTTTTGGTTCTTTTTTTATATGATTAATATTTTATAAATTTGATTTAATTTTATTAGAATTTAAATTTAAGATTTTAAGAGTATTAATTTTATTTTTTAGAATTTGATTTTTTTTTGAACTTAATAATTTTTTATTTTCTATAAAATATATATTTTCTTTATTTAATATTTTTTTTTTTAGATTAATATGAAATTTATTATTTTTTAAAGTAAATTTTTTTTTAAATAATTTTCTTTATATTGGATTTTTTACTTTAAAGGTTTTTGAAATTGGTTGAATTGAATATAATTTAAATAGAGGTTTAATTTATTTTTTTAAGAAAATAATTAGATTTAGACAGAGTATTTTTTTAAATAGTTATAAAGTTTATATTTTATTATTTTTTTTATGATTTTTAATTATTTTATTATTTAATTATTAAATTTAAATAGCTTAATTTAAGAGCATTATATTGAAGATATAAAGGTAAAATAAATTTTTTTAAATATTTTTAAAAATATTTGTTAGTTTTTCTAGTTAATTTAAAAATTAATTTTTAAAATTAAATGTAAAAAAAATTTTTAATTTTGGTGATAATTTTAAAATAAAGGTAAAATTCTAATTGTGTTAATTTTTGTTATTTTTAATAAAGATTAATTTTTGATTTAATTTTTTATAAATTTTTGTGTAAGGTAGTTACCTTTGCATATTTTTTTTAAAAATATTTGTTAGTTTTTCTAGTTAATTTAAAAATTAATTTTTAAAATTAAATGTAAAAAAAATTTTTAATTTTGGTGATAATTTTAAAATAAAGGTAAAATTCTAATTGTGTTAATTTTTGTTATTTTTAATAAAGATTAATTTTTGATTTAATTTTTTATAAATTTTTGTGTAAGGTAGTTACCTTTGCATATTTTTTTTTTAAAAATATTTGTTAGTTTTTCTAGTTAATTTAAAAATTAATTTTTAAAATTAAATGTAAAAAAAATTTTTAATTTTGGTGATAATTTTAAAATAAAGGTAAAATTCTAATTGTGTTAATTTTTGTTATTTTTAATAAAGATTAATTTTTGATTTAATTTTTTATAAATTTTTGTGTAAGGTAGTTACCTTTGCATAATTTTTTTTTAAAAATATTTGTTAGTTTTTCTAGTTAATTTAAAAATTAATTTTTAAAATTAAATGTAAAAAAAAATTTTTAATTTTGGTGATAATTTTAAAATAAAGGTAAAATTCTAATTGTGTTAATTTTTGTTATTTTTAATAAAGATTAATTTTTGATTTAATTTTTTATAAATTTTAGTGTAAGGTAGTTACCTTTGCATATTTTTTTTTAAAAATATTTGTTAGTTTTTCTAGTTAATTTAAAAATTAATTTTTAAAATTAAATGTAAAAAAAATTTTTAATTTTGGTGATAATTTTAAAATAAAGGTAAAATTCTAATTGTGTTAATTTTTGTTATTTTTAATAAAGATTAATTTTTTGATTTAATTTTTTATAAATTTTTGTGTAAGGTAGTTACCTTTGCATATTTTTTTTAAAAATATTTGTTAGTTTTTCTAGTTAATTTAAAAATTAATTTTTAAAATTAAATGTAAAAAAAATTTTTAATTTTGGTGATAATTTTAAAATAAAGGTAAAATTCTAATTGTGTTAATTTTTGTTATTTTTAATAAAGATTAATTTTGATTTAATTTTTTATAAATTTTTGTGTAAGGTAGTTACCTTTGCATATTTTTTTTTTAAAAATATTTGTTAGTTTTTCTAGTTAATTTAAAAATTAATTTTTAAAATTAAATGTAAAAAAAATTTTTAATTTCGGTGATAATTTTAAAATAAAGGTAAAATTCTAATTGTGTTAATTTTTGTTATTTTTAATAAAGATTAATTTTTGATTTAATTTTTTATAAATTTTTGTGTAAGGTAGTTACCTTTGCATATTTTTTTTTAAAAATATTTGTTAGTTTTTTTAGTTAATTTAAAAATTAATTTTTAAAATTAAATGTAAAAAAAATTTTTAATTTTGGTGATAATTTTAAAATAAAGGTAAAATTCTAATTGTGTTAATTTTTGTTATTTTTAATAAAGATTAATTTTTGATTTAATTTTTTATAAATTTTTTGTGTAAGGTAGTTACCTTTGCATATTTTTTTTTAAAAATATTTGTTAGTTTTTCTAGTTAATTTAAAAATTAATTTTTAAAATTAAATGTAAAAAAAATTTTTAATTTTGGTGATAATTTTAAAATAAAGGTAAAATTCTAATTGTGTTAATTTTTGTTATTTTTAATAAAGATTAATTTTTGATTTAATTTTTTATAAATTTTTGTGTAAGGTAGTTACCTTTGCATATTTTTTTTTAAAAATATTTGTTAGTTTTTCTAGTTAATTTAAAAATTAATTTTTAAAATTAAATGTAAAAAAAATTTTTAATTTTGGTGATAATTTTAAAATAAAGGTAAAATTCTAATTGTGTTAATTTTTGTTATTTTTAATAAAGATTAATTTTTGATTTAATTTTTTATAAATTTTTGTGTAAGGTAGTTACCTTTGCATATTTTTTTTTAAAAATATTTGTTAGTTTTTTTAGTTAATTTAAAAATTAATTTTTAAAATTAAATGTAAAAAAAATTTTTAATTTTGGTGATAATTTTAAAATAAAGGTAAAATTCTAATTGTGTTAATTTTGTTATTTTTAATAAAGATTAATTTTTGATTTAATTTTTTATAAATTTTTGTGTAAGGTAGTTACCTTTGCATATTTTTTTTTAAAAATATTTGTTAGTTTTTCTAGTTAATTTAAAAATTAATTTTTAAAATTATTATTTATAAATAAAAATTATTTTTATATTGAAAATATAATGTTTTAATTAAACTAATAAATAAATTAAAGATTTAAACATTTTAAATGCTTTAAAAGATAGTTAGCAGCTTCTTTTTTTTTAAAATCTTTTTAATTGGAATTTTTTTCAATATTATTATTAACAGTAATAAACCTCTTTTTGGTTTCAATTAATAAATAAGGATTTTGATAATCTATTATTAAGTCGAAATTAATATGTAAAATATTACTTCTTATTTAAGATAAATTATATAATAATTTTTAAAAGCAAATTAAATGTTATAAATTTTAACTATTATCCTTTAAATTTTTCAATTTAATGATCCAAATTTTCATTCATAAAAAATAGTAATAATTATAAATATAAAAAATATTATGAATATAATATTGAAATATAGTATATTAGAGATTTTGAAATTTATAATTATTGGTAGAATAATTGAGATTTCAATATCAAAAATTAAAAAGATAATTGCAATCAAATAAAAATTTAAGGAAAATGGAATTCGTGATTTATTAAATGGATCAAATCCACATTCAAATGGTGCTGATTTGTTGTAGTTAAATTTTTATTTTTATATTGATTAAAATTATAATTGAAAATAAAATTAGTATAATAATAAATATTGTTAATATTGATATTAAATTTAATATAATTATTTATTTAAAAATTAAACTTTTTGATTGGAAATCAAATATACTATTTATATATATTAATAAAATTAATTATTTCATCAGTAGAAAGTTATATATAAAAATAATCAAATAATATCAATGAAATGTCAATATCAAGCAGCTAATTCAAATCTGATGTGATGAATATATGAAAAATGTATTTTTATTATACGTATTAAATTGATTATTAGGAAAATTGTTCCAATAATAACGTGTAAACCATGGAATCCTGTTGCTATATAAAATGATGATCCAAAAATTGAGTCTGAAAATGTAAATGTTGCTTGTTTATATTCTAATATTTGAAGTAATAAAAAATAGATACTTAAAATAATTGTTATATTTATAAAAATAATTGTTTTTTTTTTTGAATTATTTAATAAGTAAAGATGAGTTAATGTTACAGTGAATCTTGATGTTAATAAAATAATTGTATTTAGTAATGGGATTAATAATGGATTGAAAAAATTAATGTTTTTTAGGAGGTCAGTTTAATCCTAATTCAATTGATGGTGCTAAAGAATTATGTAAAAAATTTCAAAAAAATGAAATAAATAAAAATATTTCAGAAATAATAAATAAGATTATTCTAAATTTAATTAGATTTATAATATAAAAATTATGATTACCTTGAAATGTTCTTTCTCGAATTACATCTCGTCATCATAAGATTGAAATAGTAATAATTAAAATTAAATTTATTAATGATATTAAATTAAATTTAAAATTTATAATTATGATATTTGAAATCATTAAATTAAAAGTATTTAAAGCTATTAAAATTGGTCATGGACTTAAATTTAGAATAAAATAAGGTTGATTAATTTTTATCATTATTCTCTAGAATATAAAGATGAAAGAATTGAAAATACATATCTTTGGATTAAGGCTACACATAATTCAAAAATTATTATAAATATTTGAATTAAAATAATAATGATTATTATTGAATTAAAGTTTAATAATGTTATAAGTAAGTGTCCTGCAATTAAATTTGCAGTTAGACGAATAGATAAAGAAAATGGTCGAATAATAATTCTTATTGTTTCAATGATTGTTATTAATGGGGCTAAATAAATTGGTGTATTAAGTGGAATTAAATGTGCAATTATATTTTTTGTATTTTTACATGTTGAAAAAATAATGTAAAATAATCAGAATGGTAAAGCTAAAGTAATTGAAAAAATTATATGACTTGATGATGAAAAAATATAAGGAAATAATCTAAAAAAGTTATTAAGTAAAATAAATATAAATAATGCAATAAATATAAATGCAGGTGATTTAGTTTTTTTTATTTTATATAATATTAATATTTCGTTATTTAATATATTAAAAATTTTAAATATAAATCAATTTATTCGATTTGGTATAATTCATAAAAAATTTGGTATTATTAAAATAATTAATAAAGTTCTAATTCAATTTAATTCTAAATTAAAAACTTTTGTTGAAGGGTCAAAAATATTAAATAAATTTATTATAATTTTTTATGTTATTTTTAAATGAAATTTTAATTTTTATATTTTTAATAAAATTAAAGTATAATAGATTTATAATTAAATAGAATATAGAAAAAAAAAATATAAATAGAATTAATCAATTTATTGGTGCTATTTGAGGGATTAAGTGATATAAATAAATAATTTTAATTTGACAAATTAATGTTATAACTTTAACTAATCTCTTTCATTAGAAGTAATTGCTAATTTACTATATTTTGATTTAAGAGATCATTACTTTGCTTTTCAGTCATCTAATGAGTTAAAAGTTTTTAATTCAATAGATAAATTTATTTAAATTAATTGATTCAATCTGAATTGGTATAAATCTATGATTAATTCCGCAAATTTCTGAACATTGACCAAAGTATATTCCAGGACGATTTATAAAAAGATTAATTTGGTTTATTCGTCCTGGAATTGCATCAATTTTAATTGCTAAACTTGGAATAGTTCAAGAGTGAATAACATCATCTGATGAAATTAAAAGTCGAATATTAAATTTAAATGGGATAATAGTTTTATTATCTACTTCAATTAAACGGAAATTTTCTTTATTTAAATCATTAATTATATATGATTCAAATTCAATATTTGAAAAATCTGAGTATTCATAGGATCAAAATCATTGATGCCCAAAAATTTTAATTGTTAAAATAGGACATTTAATTTCATCTATTAAATATAATAAATGTAAAGAAGGTATGGCAATAAAAATTAAAATAATAGGTGGAGTTGTTGTTCAAATAAACTCAATTATTTGATTTTCTGAAATTTTAATATTAATAAATTTATTGTTTATAATAAATAATATTATGTAAGTAATTGTTGATATAATTATAATAATAATAAAAATTGTATGATCATGAAAAAAAATTAATTGTTCTATTAATGGCGAATTTCTATTTTGAAATCTTAGTTTTAATCAAGTTATAATTTCTAAAAAAAGATTATTCTTTATAAATGAATTTTAAGTTCATTGCATATAATTTCTGCCATATTAGAATTAATAATTAAAGGTAATTCTGAATATGAATGTTCTAATGGAGGTAAATTATGAATTCATTCAATAGAGTTTCTTAAATTTAATTTGAAAATTGTTGTTTTTTTTAAAAAAATTCTATTTCAAATTGAATAAATTAAAATGATAATTCTAAATGTTGAAATTATTGATCCAATTGATGAAATTATATTTCATAATAAAAAATTATTAGGATAATCTGTATAACGTCGAGGTATTCCATTTAAACCTAAAAAATGTTGGGGGAAAAAAGTTAAATTTACTCCAATAAATATTAAAATAAATTGAATTTTTAAAATAAAGTTATTTATAGAAAATCCTGTAAAAAATTGGGAATCAATGAATTAGTCTAGCAATAATTGCAAATACAATTCCTATAGATAATACATAATGAAAATGAGCTACTACATAATAAGTATCATGAAGAATAATATCAATAGATGAATTAGCAAGAATAACTCCTGTTAAGCCACCAATTGTAAATAGAAAAATGAAACCTAAAGATCAAATTGTTGAGGGTGAAAAATTAATTTTAGATCCATAAATAGTAGCTAATCATCTAAAAATTTTAATTCCTGTAGGAATGGCAATAATTATAGTTGCTGATGTAAAATATGCTCGTGTATCAACATCTATACCAATTGTAAATATATGATGAGCTCATACAATAAATCCTAATAATCCAATAGTTAATATTGCATAAATTATTCAAATATTGCATAAATTATTCTAATATTACCAAATGTTTCATTTTTATTTCTTTCTTGACTAATAATATGTGAAATTAATCCAAATCCAGGTAAAATTAAAATATAAACTTCAGGATGTCCAAAGAATCAAAATAAATGTTGATAAAGAATAGGATCTCCTCCTCCTGCTGGATCAAAAAATGAAGTGTTTAAATTTCGATCAGTTAATAATATTGTAATAGCACCAGCTAAGACTGGTAAAGATAAAATTAATAAAATAGCTGTAATTAAAATTGATCAAGGGAAAAGAGGAATTTGATTTAATTTTATATTATTTGGTATTATATTAAGAATTGTACAAATAAAGTTAATTGCTCCTAAAATTGAGGAGATTCCTGCTAAATGTAAGGAAAAAATAGTTAAATCAACTGAAATATTATTATGTGCAATGTTATTTGATAAAGGTGGATAAATAGTTCATCCTGTTCCTGTTCCATTATTAATTAAAAAACTACAAATTATTATTATTAATGATGGGGGGTAATAATCAAAATCTAATGTTATTTAAACGTGGGAATGATATATCAGGACAACCTATTATTATAGGAATTAATCAATTTCCAAATCCACCAATTACAATTGGTATTGTTATAAAAAAAAATTATAATAAAAGCATGAATTGTTACAATTACATTATATAATTGGTTATTATTAATAATAGAATTAATTTGTCTTAGTTCTAGACGAATTAAAATTCTAAGAGATGATCCAATTATACCTGATCAAATACCAAATAAAAAGTATAAAGTTCCAATATCTTTATGATTAGTTGAAAAAATTCATTTTATAGATAAAATGGCTGATAATAGGTTGTAAATTGTAAATTTATATATAGATTAAATAATCTTTTTATCATTAAATCTTATATTCATATTAAATGATATTAAATTGCAAATTTAAAGGTATTAATTATTTAATTAAGGTTTAAAATATAATATTTTTAATTTTGAAGATTAATAGTTTATTTAGTTAACTTAAAACCTTAATAAATAAATAAGTAACCTAAAAAAATAATCTAAAAAAATTTATTAATATAATGAAATCATAATTGTTTTTTTTATATATTAGATATCATTTATTAAAAAGATTAAAATTAAATAATATAAAATAAGTTAATTTAATATAAAAAAGTAAATTTAAAATAGTTAGTATAATTAATATTATTATAATAATATATATATTATTATAGATTAAAGTTTTAATTAGTATTCATTTTATTAAAAATCCTATTATGGGAGGTAAACCTATAATTGAAAAAATTAATATTAATATATTTAATTTGAAAAAAAA
>NW_026869923.1:25000-27586 GCF_019925205.1 Metopolophium dirhodum | reverse complement strand
TCGGTCTACCGCACGCGACCGCCGCCGCAGTCGCCCCGCGTTCTGCGGGTGCTCAGTGCGGCGCTCGCGTCGACCGAGAGCGCGCGGTTTACGGGCGCCCGTCCGCGCACGTATCCCACTCGAACCGCGGTCGGTCGTGCGCCGTGACCGTATACCGGTCACGGTCGTTTCGACCTTCCTCGGCGTCGGCTCGCCCACGGGCGGACCGGCGCTCGGACGCACGCGTCCCGAGACGAGTGTCCGCGTCGTCGTCGCCCCTTGGTCGGCGTCGCCGCGGGGATCCGTCACGGGACGCAGTTGTTGTAAAACCGAGATCCCTGGTTGATCCTGCCAGTAGTCATATGCTTGTCTCAAAGATTAAGCCATGCATGTCTCAGTGCAAGCCGCATTAAGGTGAAACCGCGAAAGGCTCATTAAATCAGTTGTGGTTCCTTAGATCGTACCCAAGTTACTTGGATAACTGTGGTAATTCTAGAGCTAATACATGCCGACAGAGTTCCGACCGTCGCGGCGCCCTCGGGCGTCGCTCGCGGGAGGAACGCTTTTATTAGATCAAAACCGGCCCGTCGCGGCGCGCTTCGTGCGCGTCCCGATCGCGGCCCGCGCAAAGACCTGGTGACTCTGAATAACTTCGAGCTGATCGCACGGTCTCCGTACCGGCGACGCATCTTTCAAATGTCTGCCTTATCAACTGTCGACGGTAGGTTCCATGCCTACCGTGGTGGTAACGGGTAACGGGGAATCAGGGTTCGATTCCGGAGAGGGAGCCTGAGAAACGGCTACCACATCCAAGGAAGGCAGCAGGCGCGCAAATTACCCACTCCCGGAACGGGGAGGTAGTGACGAAAAATAACGATACGGGACTCATCCGAGGCCCCGTAATCGGAATGAGAACACTTTAAAACCTTTAAACGAGGATCAATTGGAGGGCAAGTCTGGTGCCAGCAGCCGCGGTAATTCCAGCTCCAATAGCGTATATTAAAGTTGTTGCGGTTAAAAAGCTCGTAGTCGGATCTGTGTCTGGGCGGTGCCGGACCACCCTGGCGGTCCGTCGTGTCGCGGCCGGCCGTGTCGCGGGACCACGTGTCCCGTCGGCGCGGTCGTCGTCGCGCTCGTCAGCCGTCTCGGGGTGTTAGTTACCGGCACGTCGGCCGGACGTATTGTCGGCAGGCGGACACGTGTCTCGGGCTTCCGGCGCGCCGCGCGGCCACGCGTCGCGCGGCCGTCGGGGTTCGACGACGGCGGCCGCCTACTCCAATCTTGCTGCGCGGTGATCTTCACCGATTGCCGTCGGCGGGCCGACACGTTTACTTTGAACAAATTAGAGTGCTCAAAGCAGGCTCAAATCTGGCGGGGCGGCTTCACGGCCGTCTCGTCAAAAGGCCCTGAATACTGGTCGCATGGAATAATGGAACAAGACCTCGGTCCCGCGCATCTCCGCCCTTCGCGGGCGCGCGAAATCGCCCTCCGGGGCGTTTCCGTGCGCGGGCCGCCGGGCCGCGGGCGCCAGTCGCCCGCGCGTCCCGCCGGGCCGGTTTTCGGGACCGGAGGTAATGATCAACAGAGACGGGCGGGGGCATTCGTACCGAGACGTTAGAGGTGAAATTCTTGGATCGTCTCGAGACGAACTGACGCGAAAGCATTTGCCAAGTACGTTCTCGTATGATCAAGAACGAAAGTTAGAGGTTCGAAGGCGATCAGATACCGCCCTAGTTCTAACTGTAAACGATGCCAGCTAGCGATCCGCCGGCGTTTCATTAACGACCCGGCGGGCAGCTTCCGGGAAACCGAAGCTTTTCGGTTCCGGGGGAAGTATGATTGCAAAGTTGAAACTTAAAGGAATTGACGGAAGGGCACCACCAGGAGTGGAGCCTGCGGCTTAATTTGACTCAACACGGGAAACCTCACCAGGCCCGGACACCGGAAAGATTGACAGATTGAGAGCTCTTTCTTGATTCGGTGGGTGGTGGTGCATGGCCGTTCTTAGTTGGTGGAGCGATCTGTCTGGTTAATTCCGATAACGAACGAGACTCTGTCCTGCTAACTAGGCGGGTAACCCCGGGTCGGCGTGTGCGCGGCGCGGGCGGTTTCGGCCGTTCGTGTTCGCGTACCCGTCGGCTCGGCCCGGTATCCCCGAACGCGTTCGCCCGTCGTCCACGGCGGTCGTCGAGCGCGGCCGCGCCATCCGCGTCCCGGCGTGCGGCGGGCGTGTGTCGGCCGGGGGGCAACCTCCGGTCGGCGCGCGTCCGTCGTGCGTCGGGCTCCGTGGTGAAGCGCGCCGTGTTCGCGGCCGTCGCCGGCGGATCACGATACGTTACTAGGGCTACCGCCGGCTCCCAGGAGCTTAAACTCTTCTTAGAGGGACAGGCGGCGGACGAAAATAGCCGCACGAGACTGAGCGATAACAGGTCTGTGATGCCCTTAGATGTTCTGGGCCGCACGCGCGCTACACTGAAGGAATCAGCGTGTGTTAACATTCCTGGGCCGACAGGCTTCCGGGTAACCCGCTGAACCTCCTTCGTGCTTAGGGATCGTGGCTTGCAATTTTTCCACGTGAACGAGGAATTCCCAGTAAGCGCGAGTCAT
>NW_026869923.1:12500-17500 GCF_019925205.1 Metopolophium dirhodum | reverse complement strand
ACCGCGTGTGAAAATTCGATTTTTTTTTTTCACTCGACGTCCTCGGTTATTCGTCGGTGCCGGGGTGGTGCACATGACGGCAGCCCCGGCGATGTCCGTCGACACGATTTCGAATTCAACTTTTCGAACGTAGTTTTTCCGTGTGCAATAACTCGTTAACCGTTGGTTCGATCTCGACGTACCCGAGACGTGTTCACGTCGTACGTTCCGAGTACTATAGGACACCGGTGTCCGCGACATTTAAATCGGTAATCCTTTATCCGCGGCCGTACCGCTACGCACGGAGATAGACCGATATTTGATTTTCGCTTAACCGCTACGCACTGTGATTGACTGTATTCCGACGGCGGGGTCTCGGTCAACCGTTTTCACGGTTTGCCGGTGACATCGACCGTACCGTTCATCACGGGCAGACCGCAGAGTCGTTGTCCAGGGATATCCCCCTTTGCCGAAAACCTTTACCGCGTAGAATTTCTGCGCTGACCGCGACGTTACAGGGGTGATTACCGTCGCCGAGCTGCGCGCCCGCCGTACCGTCTCGTCGCACGGACCACCGTGTGTGAAAATTCGATTTTTTTTTTTCACTCGACGTCCTCGGTTATTCGTCGGTGCCGGGGTGGTGCACATGACGGCAGCCCCGGCGATGTCCGTCGACACGATTTCGAATTCAACTTTTCGAACGTAGTTTTTCCGTGTGCAATAACTCGTTAACCGTTGGTTCGATCTCGACGTACCCGAGACGTGTTCACGTCGTACGTTCCGAGTACTATAGGACACCGGTGTCCGCGACATTTAAATCGGTAATCCTTTATCCGCGGCCGTACCGCTACGCACGGATTTTGTGATTTTCGCCTAACCGCTACGCACGGTGATTGACGGATTTTCGATTCTCGGCTAACCGCTACGCACGGTGATGGCGAAGTTCCTTCGACTCGGGTGTACCACTACGCGTGAATACCCCCGTCGCACATTGTGAAACTCGAGATTTTGTAAATTTGTGAGCGACTCGGTCGTCGGCGTTCCGCCGGCGTCCGATCGCCAATCACGTACGACAGCAAAGCCACGGGCGACGCCGAAGCCGACGCGTCCATCGCCGCGCACCGGTCTGCCCCAGTCTTCGGAATGGTCAGCAATCCAGTGCCCTTCGATGGTATCCGTCCAAGTTTCGGCGACCGACCCATCTCGCACGCCGAGTGGCAAAACTCAACCGGCGTCGCAGGCCCGCCTTCCGGTGGGCCTCCGACGCGCAAATCGTTTTTTTCAAAAATCGATGACGACTCCCGTTACCGTTCCGCAAGTTACGAGCTCTCGACGCCAAAACATTCCCGCCGCGGCCGGCCATCGTCGCCGTGCCCGGCGGTCGCCGGGGCGAAGCCCCGGGACGACGGACTTCGCGTCGCGTCCCGGCTTCCCCCACGATCTCGGCTGGGGGCCGTTATAAACCTGGCGAGAGGCGCTAGCGCGGTAATTCTCCGTCCGCTGAAAACGGACGGCGTACGCGCTAACCCCGACTCTCGTCAACGCACGGGTCACGTCGCGTCGGGCGAGCGCTCGCTCTCCGCGTGTGTTCGGTCTACCGCACGCGACCGCCGCCGCAGTCGCCCCGCGTTCTGCGGGTGCTCAGTGCGGCGCTCGCGTCGACCGAAGCGCGCGGTTTACGGGCGCCCGTCCGCGCACGTATCCCACTCGAACCGCGGTCGGTCGTGCGCCGTGACCGTATACCGGTCACGGTCGTTTCGACCTTCCTCGGCGTCGGCTCGCCCACGGGCGGACCGGCGCTCGGACGCACGCGTCCCGAGACGAGTGTCCGCGTCGTCGTCGCCCCTTGGTCGGCGTCGCCGCGGGGATCCGTCACGGGACGCAGTTGTTGTAAAACCGAGATCCCTGGTTGATCCTGCCAGTAGTCATATGCTTGTCTCAAAGATTAAGCCATGCATGTCTCAGTGCAAGCCGCATTAAGGTGAAACCGCGAAAGGCTCATTAAATCAGTTGTGGTTCCTTAGATCGTACCCAAGTTACTTGGATAACTGTGGTAATTCTAGAGCTAATACATGCCGACAGAGTTCCGACCGTCGCGGCGCCCTCGGGCGTCGCTCGCGGGAGGAACGCTTTTATTAGATCAAAACCGGCCCGTCGCGGCGCGCTTCGTGCGCGTCCCGATCGCGGCCCGCGCAAAGACCTGGTGACTCTGAATAACTTCGAGCTGATCGCACGGTCTCCGTACCGGCGACGCATCTTTCAAATGTCTGCCTTATCAACTGTCGACGGTAGGTTCCATGCCTACCGTGGTGGTAACGGGTAACGGGGAATCAGGGTTCGATTCCGGAGAGGGAGCCTGAGAAACGGCTACCACATCCAAGGAAGGCAGCAGGCGCGCAAATTACCCACTCCCGGAACGGGGAGGTAGTGACGAAAAATAACGATACGGGACTCATCCGAGGCCCCGTAATCGGAATGAGAACACTTTAAAACCTTTAAACGAGGATCAATTGGAGGGCAAGTCTGGTGCCAGCAGCCGCGGTAATTCCAGCTCCAATAGCGTATATTAAAGTTGTTGCGGTTAAAAAGCTCGTAGTCGGATCTGTGTCTGGGCGGTGCCGGACCACCCTGGCGGTCCGTCGTGTCGCGGCCGGCCGTGTCGCGGGACCACGTGTCCCGTCGGCGCGGTCGTCGTCGCGCTCGTCAGCCGTCTCGGGGTGTTAGTTACCGGCACGTCGGCCGGACGTATTGTCGGCAGGCGGACACGTGTCTCGGGCTTCCGGCGCGCCGCGCGGCCACGCGTCGCGCGGCCGTCGGGGTTCGACGACGGCGGCCGCCTACTCCAATCTTGCTGCGCGGTGATCTTCACCGATTGCCGTCGGCGGGCCGACACGTTTACTTTGAACAAATTAGAGTGCTCAAAGCAGGCTCAAATCTGGCGGGGCGGCTTCACGGCCGTCTCGTCAAAAGGCCCTGAATACTGGTCGCATGGAATAATGGAACAAGACCTCGGTCCCGCGCATCTCCGCCCTTCGCGGGCGCGCGAAATCGCCCTCCGGGGCGTTTCCGTGCGCGGGCCGCCGGGCCGCGGGCGCCAGTCGCCCGCGCGTCCCGCCGGGCCGGTTTTCGGGACCGGAGGTAATGATCAACAGAGACGGGCGGGGGCATTCGTACCGAGACGTTAGAGGTGAAATTCTTGGATCGTCTCGAGACGAACTGACGCGAAAGCATTTGCCAAGTACGTTCTCGTATGATCAAGAACGAAAGTTAGAGGTTCGAAGGCGATCAGATACCGCCCTAGTTCTAACTGTAAACGATGCCAGCTAGCGATCCGCCGGCGTTTCATTAACGACCCGGCGGGCAGCTTCCGGGAAACCGAAGCTTTTCGGTTCCGGGGGAAGTATGATTGCAAAGTTGAAACTTAAAGGAATTGACGGAAGGGCACCACCAGGAGTGGAGCCTGCGGCTTAATTTGACTCAACACGGGAAACCTCACCAGGCCCGGACACCGGAAAGATTGACAGATTGAGAGCTCTTTCTTGATTCGGTGGGTGGTGGTGCATGGCCGTTCTTAGTTGGTGGAGCGATCTGTCTGGTTAATTCCGATAACGAACGAGACTCTGTCCTGCTAACTAGGCGGGTAACCCCGGGTCGGCGTGTGCGCGGCGCGGGCGGTTTCGGCCGTTCGTGTTCGCGTACCCGTCGGCTCGGCCCGGTATCCCCGAACGCGTTCGCCCGTCGTCCACGGCGGTCGTCGAGCGCGGCCGCGCCATCCGCGTCCCGGCGTGCGGCGGGCGTGTGTCGGCCGGGGGGCAACCTCCGGTCGGCGCGCGTCCGTCGTGCGTCGGGCTCCGTGGTGAAGCGCGCCGTGTTCGCGGCCGTCGCCGGCGGATCACGATACGTTACTAGGGCTACCGCCGGCTCCCAGGAGCTTAAACTCTTCTTAGAGGGACAGGCGGCGGACGAAAATAGCCGCACGAGACTGAGCGATAACAGGTCTGTGATGCCCTTAGATGTTCTGGGCCGCACGCGCGCTACACTGAAGGAATCAGCGTGTGTTAACATTCCTGGGCCGACAGGCTTCCGGGTAACCCGCTGAACCTCCTTCGTGCTTAGGGATCGTGGCTTGCAATTTTTCCACGTGAACGAGGAATTCCCAGTAAGCGCGAGTCATCAGCTCGCGTTGATTACGTCCCTGCCCTTTGTACACACCGCCCGTCGCTACTACCGATTGAACGGTCGCATTGAGGTCTTCGGAGTGGACGCGCGTTATTCGGCCCCCTCGGGGGCTGGGTCGTCGCGCGATCGCGAAGATGACCGAAATCGGCCGTTTAGAGGAAGTAAAAGTCGTAACAAGGTTTCCGTAGGTGAACCTGCGGAAGGATCATTAGAGACGGGCCCGCGGTACCGGCAGCACTTGCCGGTCTCGCGCGCGCCTAATCCGACCCCGTGGCCGCGTGCGCTCGCGACTAGCTCGCCGACCGCCCGCGCGCCGCGACCCCCGACCGAGCGTCGACCGAAAGATGGTTAACGTCGAAAGACCATACGGGCCCCGCCGTGCGTCCGCGCACGGCGCGTGGCCGGTAGAAGTTTCGTCGACAAAAAAAAACACCCGACCCCGAACAGCGGATCACTTGGCTCGTGGATCGATGAAGACCGCAGCTATCTGCGCGTCGTCGTGTAATCCGCAGGTTATACGAACATCGACCAGTCGAACGCACATTGCGGCCTCGGTGACCCGCGGGTCCCGGGCCACGCCTGTCTGAGGGTCGTATACCGGATACTCGGCCAGACCGATGCGCCGCCGGCAGGCGTCCGACGGCGGCGGCAGTCCTCCCGGGGACTGTCCGCCCGCCCGTCGGCCGCTCCGGTGGTGCGAGATTGGCGGTTCGACCGTGGAAAACCGCGCTCGCGCGGCCGCCTCCGGTCGTCCGCCCAAGTTGTGACGGCAAACAGTCACGGGTTCTCGCGTCGTCAAACGACGAGAGCGCGGCCGGGTCGGCTGAGAGTCCACGGACCTC
>NW_026869923.1:0-7500 GCF_019925205.1 Metopolophium dirhodum | reverse complement strand
CAGCGACATAGGATTTATTTGAGATAATTATTTTTCACGCGCGGTCGCCTGGACCGACGGACCGACGACTGCCCCTCGGCCGCGGTTCGTCGCCCGGCAGACGCAATTTTTTTTTCAATTCCGTGTGGCCGTACCACTACGCAGCGACATAGGATTTATTTGAGATAATTATTTTTCACGCGCGGTCGCCTGGACCGACGGACCGACTTTTTTTTTTTTAAATTTATCTGCCTTCCTACTACGCGCTAGCACGTGTGATTTGGCCGAAGATTGTTCGGTTGATGGAAAAAGTTATTACAGCAAGTGGATGTGGTTTACCGGTATTATTCGGTGCGGGCATTCGGCGAGCACGTCCCGCGGACTCGGAGTGCCGTACGCGGAAATATTTTTCCTCGACGGGCGAGGCGCGGAGTCGCCCTTGGTGCGCGGCGGCGTCCCCGTGACCGGATCCGTGGACACTGTGCCCTTCATCGATTGCCGATTTTTGTCTGGTCGGCGTTCGACGGGTGCGAGGTGGACTAACGTAAAGAATTATTACGTCCCGCGGACTCGGAGTGCCGTACGCGGAAATATTTTTCATCGACGGGCGAGGCGCGGAGTCGCCCTTGGTGCGCGGCGGCGTCCCCGTGACCGGATCCGTGGACACTGTGCCCTTCATCGATTGCCGATTTTTGTCTGGTCGGCGTTCGACGGGTGCGAGATGGACTAACGTAAAGAATTATTACGTCCCGCGGACTCGGAGTGCCGAACGCGGAAAAATTTTTCTTCGACGGGCGAGGCGCGGAGTCGCCCTTGGTGCGCGGCGGCGTCCCCGTGACCGGATCCGTGGACACTGTGCCCTTCATCGATTGCCGATTTTTGTCTGGTCGGCGTTCGACGGGTGCGAGGTGGACTAACGTAAAGAATTATTACGTCCCGCGGACTCGGAGTGCCGTACGCGGAAATATTTTTCCTCGACGGGCGAGGCGCGGAGTCGCCCTTGGTGCGCGGCGGCGTCCCCGTGACCGGATCCGTGGACACTGTGCCCTTCATCGATTGCCGATTTTTGTCTGGTCGGCGTTCGACGGGTGCGAGGTGGACTAACGTAAAGAATTATTACGTCCCGCGGACTCGGAGTGCCGTACGCGGAAATATTTTTCATCGACGGGCGAGGCGCGGAGTCGCCCTTGGTGCGCGGCGGCGTCCCCGTGACCGGATCCGTGGACACTGTGCCCTTCATCGATTGCCGATTTTTGTCTGGTCGGCGTTCGACGGGTGCGAGATGGACTAACGTAAAGAATTATTACGTCCCGCGGACTCGGAGTGCCGAACGCGGAAAAATTTTTCTTCGACGGGCGAGGCGCGGAGTCGCCCTTGGTGCGCGGCGGCGTCCCCGTGACCGGATCCGTGGACACTGTGCCCTTCATCGATTGCCGATTTTTGTCTGGTCGGCGTTCGACGGGTGCGAGGTGGACTAACGTAAAGAATTATTACGTCCCGCGGACTCGGAGTGCCGTACGCGGAAATATTTTTCCTCGACGGGCGAGGCGCGGAGTCGCCCTTGGTGCGCGGCGGCGTCCCCGTGACCGGATCCGTGGACACTGTGCCCTTCATCGATTGCCGATTTTTGTCTGGTCGGCGTTCGACGGGTGCGAGGTGGACTAACGTAAAGAATTATTACGTCCCGCGGACTCGGAGTGCCGTACGCGGAAATATTTTTCATCGACGGGCGAGGCGCGGAGTCGCCCTTGGTGCGCGGCGGCGTCCCCGTGACCGGATCCGTGGACACTGTGCCCTTCATCGATTGCCGATTTTTGTCTGGTCGGCGTTCGACGGGTGCGAGGTGGACTAACGTAAAATATTAATACGGCAAGTGGATGTGGTTTACCGGTATTATTCGGTGCGGGCATTCGGCGAGCACGTCCCGCGGACTCGGAGTGCCGTACGCGGAAATATTTTTCCTCGACGGGCGAGGCGCGGAGTCGCCCTTGGTGCGCGGCGGCGTCCCCGTGACCGGATCCGTGGACACTGTGCCCTTCATCGATTGCCGATTTTTGTCTGGTCGGCGTTCGACGGGTGCGAGGTGGACTAACGTAAAGAATTATTACGTCCCGCGGACTCGGAGTGCCGTACGCGGAAATATTTTTCATCGACGGGCGAGGCGCGGAGTCGCCCTTGGTGCGCGGCGGCGTCCCCGTGACCGGATCCGTGGACACTGTGCCCTTCATCGATTGCCGATTTTTGTCTGGTCGGCGTTCGACGGGTGCGAGATGGACTAACGTAAAGAATTATTACGTCCCGCGGACTCGGAGTGCCGAACGCGGAAAAATTTTTCTTCGACGGGCGAGGCGCGGAGTCGCCCTTGGTGCGCGGCGGCGTCCCCGTGACCGGATCCGTGGACACTGTGCCCTTCATCGATTGCCGATTTTTGTCTGGTCGGCGTTCGACGGGTGCGAGGTGGACTAACGTAAAGAATTATTACGTCCCGCGGACTCGGAGTGCCGTACGCGGAAATATTTTTCCTCGACGGGCGAGGCGCGGAGTCGCCCTTGGTGCGCGGCGGCGTCCCCGTGACCGTGTCCGAACCACCGCGTGTGAAAATTCGATTTTTTTTTTTCACTCGACGTCCTCGGTTATTCGTCGGTGCCGGGGTGGTGCACATGACGGCAGCCCCGGCGATGTCCGTCGACACGATTTCGAATTCAACTTTTCGAACGTAGTTTTTCCGTGTGCAATAACTCGTTAACCGTTGGTTCGATCTCGACGTACCCGAGACGTGTTCACGTCGTACGTTCCGAGTACTATAGGACACCGGTGTCCGCGACATTTAAATCGGTAATCCTTTATCCGCGGCCGTACCGCTACGCACGGAGATAGACCGATATTTGATTTTCGCTTAACCGCTACGCACTGTGATTGACTGTATTCCGACGGCGGGGTCTCGGTCAACCGTTTTCACGGTTTGCCGGTGACATCGACCGTACCGTTCATCACGGGCAGACCGCAGAGTCGTTGTCCAGGGATATCCCCCTTTGCCGAAAACCTTTACCGCGTAGAATTTCTGCGCTGACCGCGACGTTACAGGGGTGATTACCGTCGCCGAGCTGCGCGCCCGCCGTACCGTCTCGTCGCACGGACCACCGTGTGTGAAAATTCGATTTTTTTTTTTCACTCGACGTCCTCGGTTATTCGTCGGTGCCGGGGTGGTGCACATGACGGCAGCCCCGGCGATGTCCGTCGACACGATTTCGAATTCAACTTTTCGAACGTAGTTTTTCCGTGTGCAATAACTCGTTAACCGTTGGTTCGATCTCGACGTACCCGAGACGTGTTCACGTCGTACGTTCCGAGTACTATAGGACACCGGTGTCCGCGACATTTAAATCGGTAATCCTTTATCCGCGGCCGTACCGCTACGCACGGATTTTGTGATTTTCGCCTAACCGCTACGCACGGTGATTGACGGATTTTCGATTCTCGGCTAACCGCTACGCACGGTGATGGCGAAGTTCCTTCGACTCGGGTGTACCACTACGCGTGAATACCCCCGTCGCACATTGTGAAACTCGAGATTTTGTAAATTTGTGAGCGACTCGGTCGTCGGCGTTCCGCCGGCGTCCGATCGCCAATCACGTACGACAGCAAAGCCACGGGCGACGCCGAAGCCGACGCGTCCATCGCCGCGCACCGGTCTGCCCCAGTCTTCGGAATGGTCAGCAATCCAGTGCCCTTCGATGGTATCCGTCCAAGTTTCGGCGACCGACCCATCTCGCACGCCGAGTGGCAAAACTCAACCGGCGTCGCAGGCCCGCCTTCCGGTGGGCCTCCGACGCGCAAATCGTTTTTTTCAAAAATCGATGACGACTCCCGTTACCGTTCCGCAAGTTACGAGCTCTCGACGCCAAAACATTCCCGCCGCGGCCGGCCATCGTCGCCGTGCCCGGCGGTCGCCGGGGCGAAGCCCCGGGACGACGGACTTCGCGTCGCGTCCCGGCTTCCCCCACGATCTCGGCTGGGGGCCGTTATAAACCTGGCGAGAGGCGCTAGCGCGGTAATTCTCCGTCCGCTGAAAACGGACGGCGTACGCGCTAACCCCGACTCTCGTCAACGCACGGGTCACGTCGCGTCGGGCGAGCGCTCGCTCTCCGCGTGTGTTCGGTCTACCGCACGCGACCGCCGCCGCAGTCGCCCCGCGTTCTGCGGGTGCTCAGTGCGGCGCTCGCGTCGACCGAAGCGCGCGGTTTACGGGCGCCCGTCCGCGCACGTATCCCACTCGAACCGCGGTCGGTCGTGCGCCGTGACCGTATACCGGTCACGGTCGTTTCGACCTTCCTCGGCGTCGGCTCGCCCACGGGCGGACCGGCGCTCGGACGCACGCGTCCCGAGACGAGTGTCCGCGTCGTCGTCGCCCCTTGGTCGGCGTCGCCGCGGGGATCCGTCACGGGACGCAGTTGTTGTAAAACCGAGATCCCTGGTTGATCCTGCCAGTAGTCATATGCTTGTCTCAAAGATTAAGCCATGCATGTCTCAGTGCAAGCCGCATTAAGGTGAAACCGCGAAAGGCTCATTAAATCAGTTGTGGTTCCTTAGATCGTACCCAAGTTACTTGGATAACTGTGGTAATTCTAGAGCTAATACATGCCGACAGAGTTCCGACCGTCGCGGCGCCCTCGGGCGTCGCTCGCGGGAGGAACGCTTTTATTAGATCAAAACCGGCCCGTCGCGGCGCGCTTCGTGCGCGTCCCGATCGCGGCCCGCGCAAAGACCTGGTGACTCTGAATAACTTCGAGCTGATCGCACGGTCTCCGTACCGGCGACGCATCTTTCAAATGTCTGCCTTATCAACTGTCGACGGTAGGTTCCATGCCTACCGTGGTGGTAACGGGTAACGGGGAATCAGGGTTCGATTCCGGAGAGGGAGCCTGAGAAACGGCTACCACATCCAAGGAAGGCAGCAGGCGCGCAAATTACCCACTCCCGGAACGGGGAGGTAGTGACGAAAAATAACGATACGGGACTCATCCGAGGCCCCGTAATCGGAATGAGAACACTTTAAAACCTTTAAACGAGGATCAATTGGAGGGCAAGTCTGGTGCCAGCAGCCGCGGTAATTCCAGCTCCAATAGCGTATATTAAAGTTGTTGCGGTTAAAAAGCTCGTAGTCGGATCTGTGTCTGGGCGGTGCCGGACCACCCTGGCGGTCCGTCGTGTCGCGGCCGGCCGTGTCGCGGGACCACGTGTCCCGTCGGCGCGGTCGTCGTCGCGCTCGTCAGCCGTCTCGGGGGTGTTAGTTACCGGCACGTCGGCCGGACGTATTGTCGGCAGGCGGACACGTGTCTCGGGCTTCCGGCGCGCCGCGCGGCCACGCGTCGCGCGGCCGTCGGGGTTCGACGACGGCGGCCGCCTACTCCAATCTTGCTGCGCGGTGATCTTCACCGATTGCCGTCGGCGGGCCGACACGTTTACTTTGAACAAATTAGAGTGCTCAAAGCAGGCTCAAATCTGGCGGGGCGGCTTCACGGCCGTCTCGTCAAAAGGCCCTGAATACTGGTCGCATGGAATAATGGAACAAGACCTCGGTCCCGCGCATCTCCGCCCTTCGCGGGCGCGCGAAATCGCCCTCCGGGGCGTTTCCGTGCGCGGGCCGCCGGGCCGCGGGCGCCAGTCGCCCGCGCGTCCCGCCGGGCCGGTTTTCGGGACCGGAGGTAATGATCAACAGAGACGGGCGGGGGCATTCGTACCGAGACGTTAGAGGTGAAATTCTTGGATCGTCTCGAGACGAACTGACGCGAAAGCATTTGCCAAGTACGTTCTCGTATGATCAAGAACGAAAGTTAGAGGTTCGAAGGCGATCAGATACCGCCCTAGTTCTAACTGTAAACGATGCCAGCTAGCGATCCGCCGGCGTTTCATTAACGACCCGGCGGGCAGCTTCCGGGAAACCGAAGCTTTTCGGTTCCGGGGGAAGTATGATTGCAAAGTTGAAACTTAAAGGAATTGACGGAAGGGCACCACCAGGAGTGGAGCCTGCGGCTTAATTTGACTCAACACGGGAAACCTCACCAGGCCCGGACACCGGAAAGATTGACAGATTGAGAGCTCTTTCTTGATTCGGTGGGTGGTGGTGCATGGCCGTTCTTAGTTGGTGGAGCGATCTGTCTGGTTAATTCCGATAACGAACGAGACTCTGTCCTGCTAACTAGGCGGGTAACCCCGGGTCGGCGTGTGCGCGGCGCGGGCGGTTTCGGCCGTTCGTGTTCGCGTACCCGTCGGCTCGGCCCGGTATCCCCGAACGCGTTCGCCCGTCGTCCACGGCGGTCGTCGAGCGCGGCCGCGCCATCCGCGTCCCGGCGTGCGGCGGGCGTGTGTCGGCCGGGGGGCAACCTCCGGTCGGCGCGCGTCCGTCGTGCGTCGGGCTCCGTGGTGAAGCGCGCCGTGTTCGCGGCCGTCGCCGGCGGATCACGATACGTTACTAGGGCTACCGCCGGCTCCCAGGAGCTTAAACTCTTCTTAGAGGGACAGGCGGCGGACGAAAATAGCCGCACGAGACTGAGCGATAACAGGTCTGTGATGCCCTTAGATGTTCTGGGCCGCACGCGCGCTACACTGAAGGAATCAGCGTGTGTTAACATTCCTGGGCCGACAGGCTTCCGGGTAACCCGCTGAACCTCCTTCGTGCTTAGGGATCGTGGCTTGCAATTTTTCCACGTGAACGAGGAATTCCCAGTAAGCGCGAGTCATCAGCTCGCGTTGATTACGTCCCTGCCCTTTGTACACACCGCCCGTCGCTACTACCGATTGAACGGTCGCATTGAGGTCTTCGGAGTGGACGCGCGTTATTCGGCCCCCTCGGGGGCTGGGTCGTCGCGCGATCGCGAAGATGACCGAAATCGGCCGTTTAGAGGAAGTAAAAGTCGTAACAAGGTTTCCGTAGGTGAACCTGCGGAAGGATCATTAGAGACGGGCCCGCGGTACCGGCAGCACTTGCCGGTCTCGCGCGCGCCTAATCCGACCCCGTGGCCGCGTGCGCTCGCGACTAGCTCGCCGACCGCCCGCGCGCCGCGACCCCCGACCGAGCGTCGACCGAAAGATGGTTAACGTCGAAAGACCATACGGGCCCCGCCGTGCGTCCGCGCACGGCGCGTGGCCGGTAGAAGTTTCGTCGACAAAAAAAAACACCCGACCCCGAACAGCGGATCACTTGGCTCGTGGATCGATGAAGACCGCAGCTATCTGCGCGTCGTCGTGTAATCCGCAGGTTATACGAACATCGACCAGTCGAACGCACATTGCGGCCTCGGTGACCCGCGGGTCCCGGGCCACGCCTGTCTGAGGGTCGTATACCGGATACTCGGCCAGACCGATGCGCCGCCGGCAGGCGTCCGACGGCGGCGGCAGTCCTCCCCGGGGACTGTCCGCCCGCCCGTCGGCCGCTCCGGTGGTGCGAGATTGGCGGTTCGACCGTGGAAAACCGCGCTCGCGCGGCCGCCTCCGGTCGTCCGCCCAAGTTGTGACGGCAAA
>NW_026869922.1:22500-27637 GCF_019925205.1 Metopolophium dirhodum | reverse complement strand
ATCGATGAAGGGCACAGTGTCCACGGATCCGGTCACGGGGACGCCGCCGCGCACCAAGGGCGACTCCGCGCCCTCGCCCGTCGATGAAAAATATTTCCGCGTACGGCACTCCGAGTCCGCGGGACGTGCTCGCCGAATGCCCGCACCGAATAATACCGGTAAACCACATCCACTTGCCGTATTAATATTTTACGTTAGTCCACCTCGCACCCGTCGAACGCCGACCAGACAAAAATCGGCAATCGATGAAGGGCACAGTGTCCACGGATCCGGTCACGGGGACGCCGCCGCGCACCAAGGGCGACTCCGCGCCTCGCCCGTCGAAGAAAAATTTTTCCGCGTTCGGCACACCGAGTCCGCGGGACGTAATAATTCTTTACGTTAGTCCACCTCGCACCCGTCGAACGCCGACCAGACAAAAATCGGCAATCGATGAAGGGCACAGTGTCCACGGATCCGGTCACGGGGACGCCGCCGCGCACCAAGGGCGACTCCGCGCCTCGCCCGTCGATGAAAAAATATTTCCGCGTACGGCACTCCGAGTCCGCGGGACGTAATAATTCTTTACGTTAGTCCACCTCGCACCCGTCGAACGCCGACCAGACAAAAATCGGCAATCGATGAAGGGCACAGTGTCCACGGATCCGGTCACGGGGACGCCGCCGCGCACCAAGGGCGACTCCGCGCCTCGCCCGTCGATGAAAAATATTTCCGCGTACGGCACTCCGAGTCCGCGGGACGTGCTCGCCGAATGCCCGCACCGAATAATACCGGTAAACCACATCCACTTGCCGTATTAATATTTTTACGTTAGTCCACCTCGCACCCGTCGAACGCCGACCAGACAAAAATCGGCAATCGATGAAGGGCACAGTGTCCACGGATCCGGTCACGGGGACGCCGCCGCGCACCAAGGGCGACTCCGCGCCTCGCCCGTCGATGAAAAATTTTTCCGCGTTCGGCACACCGAGTCCGCGGGACGTAATAATTCTTTACGTTAGTCCACCTCGCACCCGTCGAACGCCGACCAGACAAAAATCGGCAATCGATGAAGGGCACAGTGTCCACGGATCCGGTCACGGGGACGCCGCCGCGCACCAAGGGCGACTCCGCGCCTCGCCCGTCGATGAAAAATATTTCCGCGTACGGCACTCCGAGTCCGCGGGACGTAATAATTCTTTACGTTAGTCCACCTCGCACCCGTCGAACGCCGACCAGACAAAAATCGGCAATCGATGAAGGGCACAGTGTCCACGGATCCGGTCACGGGGACGCCGCCGCGCACCAAGGGCGACTCCGCGCCTCGCCCGTCGATGAAAAATATTTCCGCGTACGGCACTCCGAGTCCGCGGGACGTGCTCGCCGAATGCCCGCACCGAATAATACCGGTAAACCACATCCACTTGCCGTATTAATATTTTACGTTAGTCCACCTCGCACCCGTCGAACGCCGACCAGACAAAAATCGGCAATCGATGAAGGGCACAGTGTCCACGGATCCGGTCACGGGGACGCCGCCGCGCACCAAGGGCGACTCCGCGCCTCGCCCGTCGAAGAAAAATTTTTCCGCGTTCGGCACACCGAGTCCGCGGGACGTAATAATTCTTTACGTTAGTCCACCCTCGCACCCGTCGAACGCCGACCAGACAAAAATCGGCAATCGATGAAGGGCACAGTGTCCACGGATCCGGTCACGGGGACGCCGCCGCGCACCAAGGGCGACTCCGCGCCTCGCCCGTCGATGAAAAATATTTCCGCGTACGGCACTCCGAGTCCGCGGGACGTAATAATTCTTTACGTTAGTCCACCTCGCACCCGTCGAACGCCGACCAGACAAAAATCGGCAATCGATGAAGGGCACAGTGTCCACGGATCCGGTCACGGGGACGCCGCCGCGCACCAAGGGCGACTCCGCGCCTCGCCCGTCGATGAAAAATATTTCCGCGTACGGCACTCCGAGTCCGCGGGACGTGCTCGCCGAATGCCCGCACCGAATAATACCGGTAAACCACATCCACTTGCCGTATTAATATTTTACGTTAGTCCACCTCGCACCCGTCGAACGCCGACCAGACAAAAATCGGCAATCGATGAAGGGCACAGTGTCCACGGATCCGGTCACGGGGACGCCGCCGCGCACCAAGTGCGACTCCGCGCCTCGCCCGTCGATGAAAAATTTTTCCGCGTTCGGCACACCGAGTCCGCGGGAACGTAATAATTCTTTACGTTAGTCCACCTCGCACCCGTCGAACGCCGACCAGACAAAAATCGGCAATCGATGAAGGGCACAGTGTCCACGGATCCGGTCACGGGGACGCCGCCGCGCACCAAGGGCGACTCCGCGCCTCGCCCGTCGATGAAAAATATTTCCGCGTACGGCACTCCGAGTCCGCGGGACGTAATAATTCTTTACGTTAGTCCACCTCGCACCCGTCGAACGCCGACCAGACAAAAATCGGCAATCGATGAAGGGCACAGTGTCCACGGATCCGGTCACGGGGACGCCGCCGCGCACCAAGGGCGACTCCGCGCCTCGCCCGTCGATGAAAAATATTTCCGCGTACGGCACTCCGAGTCCGCGGGACGTGCTCGCCGAATGCCCGCACCGAATAATACCGGTAAACCACATCCACTTGCCGTATTAATATTTTACGTTAGTCCACCTCGCACCCGTCGAACGCCGACCAGACAAAAATCGGCAATCGATGAAGGGCACAGTGTCCACGGATCCGGTCACGGGGACGCCGCCGCGCACCAAGGGCGACTCCGCGCCTCGCCCGTCGAAGAAAAATTTTTCCGCGTTCGGCACACCGAGTCCGCGGGACGTAATAATTCTTTACGTTAGTCCACCTCGCACCCGTCGAACGCCGACCAGACAAAAATCGGCAATCGATGAAGGGCACAGTGTCCACGGATCCGGTCACGGGGGACGCCGCCGCGCACCAAGGGCGACTCCGCGCCTCGCCCGTCGATGAAAAATATTTCCGCGTACGGCACTCCGAGTCCGCGGGACGTAATAATTCTTTACGTTAGTCCACCTCGCACCCGTCGAACGCCGACCAGACAAAAATCGGCAATCGATGAAGGGCACAGTGTCCACGGATCCGGTCACGGGGACGCCGCCGCGCACCAAGGGCGACTCCGCGCCTCGCCCGTCGAAGAAAAATTTTTCCGCGTTCGGCACACCGAGTCCGCGGGACGTAATAATTCTTTACGTTAGTCCACCTCGCACCCGTCGAACGCCGACCAGACAAAAATCGGCAATCGATGAAGGGCACAGTGTCCACGGATCCGGTCACGGGGACGCCGCCGCGCACCAAGGGCGACTCCGCGCCTCGCCCGTCGATGAAAAATATTTCCGCGTACGGCACTCCGAGTCCGCGGGACGTAATAATTCTTTACGTTAGTCCACCTCGCACCCGTCGAACGCCGACCAGACAAAAATCGGCAATCGATGAAGGGCACAGTGTCCACGGATCCGGTCACGGGGACGCCGGCCGGCGCACCAAGGGCGACTCCGCGCCTCGCCCGTCGATGAAAAATATTTCCGCGTACGGCACTCCGAGTCCGCGGGACGTGCTCGCCGAATGCCCGCACCGAATAATACCGGTAAACCACATCCACTTGCCGTATTAATATTTTACGTTAGTCCACCTCGCACCCGTCGAACGCCGACCAGACAAAAATCGGCAATCGATGAAGGGCACAGTGTCCACGGATCCGGTCACGGGGACGCCGCCGCGCACCAAGGGCGACTCCGCGCCTCGCCCGTCGATGAAAAATTTTTCCGCGTTCGGCACACCGAGTCCGCGGGACGTAATAATTCTTTACGTTAGTCCACCTCGCACCCGTCGAACGCCGACCAGACAAAAATCGGCAATCGATGAAGGGCACAGTGTCCACGGATCCGGTCACGGGGACGCCGCCGCGCACCAAGGGCGACTCCGCGCCTCGCCCGTCGATGAAAAATATTTCCGCGTACGGCACTCCGAGTCCGCGGGACGTAATAATTCTTTACGTTAGTCCACCTCGCACCCGTCGAACGCCGACCAGACAAAAATCGGCAATCGATGAAGGGCACAGTGTCCACGGATCCGGTCACGGGGACGCCGCCCGCGCACCAAGGGCGACTCCGCGCCTCGCCCGTCGATGAAAAATATTTCCGCGTACGGCACTCCGAGTCCGCGGGACGTGCTCGCCGAATGCCCGCACCGAATAATACCGGTAAACCACATCCACTTGCCGTATTAATATTTTACGTTAGTCCACCTCGCACCCGTCGAACGCCGACCAGACAAAAATCGGCAATCGATGAAGGGCACAGTGTCCACGGATCCGGTCACGGGGACGCCGCCGCGCACCAAGGGCGACTCCGCGCCTCGCCCGTCGAAGAAAAATTTTTTCCGCGTTCGGCACACCGAGTCCGCGGGACGTAATAATTCTTTACGTTAGTCCACCTCGCACCCGTCGAACGCCGACCAGACAAAAATCGGCAATCGATGAAGGGCACAGTGTCCACGGATCCGGTCACGGGGACGCCGCCGCGCACCAAGGGCGACTCCGCGCCTCGCCCGTCGATGAAAAATATTTCCGCGTACGGCACTCCGAGTCCGCGGGACGTAATAATTCTTTACGTTAGTCCACCTCGCACCCGTCGAACGCCGACCAGACAAAAATCGGCAATCGATGAAGGGCACAGTGTCCACGGATCCGGTCACGGGGGACGCCGCCGCGCACCAAGGGCGACTCCGCGCCTCGCCCGTCGATGAAAAATATTTCCGCGTACGGCACTCCGAGTCCGCGGGACGTGCTCGCCGAATGCCCGCACCGAATAATACCGGTAAACCACATCCACTTGCCGTATTAATATTTTACGTTAGTCCACCTCGCACCCGTCGAACGCCGACCAGACACAAAAATCGGCAATCGATGAAGGGCACAGTGTCCACGGATCCGGTCACGGGGACGCCGCCGCGCACCAAGGGCGACTCCGCGCCTCGCCCGTCGATGAAAAATATTTCCGCGTACGGCACTCCGAGTCCGCGGGACGTGCTCGCCGAATGCCCGCACCGAATAATACCGGTAAACCACATCCACTTGCCGTATTAATATTTTACGTTAGTCCACCTCGCACCCG
>NW_026869922.1:12500-17500 GCF_019925205.1 Metopolophium dirhodum | reverse complement strand
CTGTGACGGCCTCTACTGGCCTGGCACCATCTGCGGGCCATGGCCCCGTTCAAGGGAGACTTGGACCGTCACGTGCGCCCCGGCAACGAGGCCGGCCCGTACGCCACAACTCCCATAGGTGCCGCGACACAAAAGTGCGCGGCGGGATTCGGCGATGGGCTTTTCCCTGTTCGCTCGCCGCTACTAAGGGAATCACGGTTGTTTTCTTTTCCTCCGCTTATTAATATGCTTAAATCCGGCGGGTAGTCCCGCCTGATCTGAGGTCGGAACGTATCGGTTTTTTTTTTTTTTTAAATTACACGGCAGCCTGCGGTCCGCGCTCCGCCCGTACGGTGACCGTCCGCGTCCGCGTCTCGGAAGCCGGAGAGGTCCGTGGACTCTCAGCCGACCCGGCCGCGCTCTCGCGCGGCGGGCGGACGGGGACGTGCCGTTTGACGACGCGAGAACCCGTGACTGTTTGCCGTCACAACTTGGGCGGACGACCGGAGGCGGCCGCGCGAGCGCGGTTTTCCACGGTCGAACCGCCAATCTCGCACCACCGGAGCGGCCGACGGGCGGGCGGACAGTCCCCGGGAGGACTGCCGCCGCCGTCGGACGCCTGCCGGCGGCGCATCGGTCTGGCCGAGTATCCGGTATACGACCCTCAGACAGGCGTGGCCCGGGACCCGCGGGTCACCGAGGCCGCAATGTGCGTTCGACTGGTCGATGTTCGTATAACCTGCGGATTACACGACGACGCGCAGATAGCTGCGGTCTTCATCGATCCACGAGCCAAGTGATCCGCTGTTCGGGGTCGGGTGTTTTTTTTTTGTCGACGAAACTTCTACCGGCCACGCGCCGTGCGCGGACGCACGGCGGGGCCCGTATGGTCTTTCGACGTTAACCATCTTTCGGTCGACGCTCGGTCGGGGGTCGCGGCGCGCGGGCGGTCGGCGAGCTAGTCGCGAGCGCACGCGGCCACGGGGTCGGATTAGGCGCGCGCGCGAGACCGGCAAGTGCTGCCGGTACCGCGGGCCCGTCTCTAATGATCCTTCCGCAGGTTCACCTACGGAAACCTTGTTACGACTTTTACTTCCTCTAAACGGCCGATTTCGGTCATCTTCGCGATCGCGCGACGACCCAGCCCCCGAGGGGGCCGAATAACGCGCGTCCACTCCGAAGACCTCAATGCGACCGTTCAATCGGTAGTAGCGACGGGCGGTGTGTACAAAGGGCAGGGACGTAATCAACGCGAGCTGATGACTCGCGCTTACTGGGAATTCCTCGTTCACGTGGAAAAATTGCAAGCCACGATCCCTAAGCACGAAGGAGGTTCAGCGGGTTACCCGGAAGCCTGTCGGCCCAGGAATGTTAACACACGCTGATTCCTTCAGTGTAGCGCGCGTGCGGCCCAGAACATCTAAGGGCATCACAGACCTGTTATCGCTCAGTCTCGTGCGGCTATTTTCGTCCGCCGCCTGTCCCTCTAAGAAGAGTTTAAGCTCCTGGGAGCCGGCGGTAGCCCTAGTAACGTATCGTGATCCGCCGGCGACGGCCGCGAACACGGCGCGCTTCACCACGGAGCCCGACGCACGACGGACGCGCGCCGACCGGAGGTTGCCCCCCGGCCGACACACGCCCGCCGCACGCCGGGACGCGGATGGCGCGGCCGCGCTCGACGACCGCCGTGGACGACGGGCGAACGCGTTCGGGGATACCGGGCCGAGCCGACGGGTACGCGAACACGGACGGCCGAAACCGCCCGCGCCGCGCACACGCCGACCCGGGGTTACCCGCCTAGTTAGCAGGACAGAGTCTCGTTCGTTATCGGAATTAACCAGACAGATCGCTCCACCAACTAAGAACGGCCATGCACCACCACCCACCGAATCAAGAAAGAGCTCTCAATCTGTCAATCTTTCCGGTGTCCGGGCCTGGTGAGGTTTCCCGTGTTGAGTCAAATTAAGCCGCAGGCTCCACTCCTGGTGGTGCCCTTCCGTCAATTCCTTTAAGTTTCAACTTTGCAATCATACTTCCCCCGGAACCGAAAAGCTTCGGTTTCCCGGAAGCTGCCCGCCGGGTCGTTAATGAAACGCCGGCGGATCGCTAGCTGGCATCGTTTACAGTTAGAACTAGGGCGGTATCTGATCGCCTTCGAACCTCTAACTTTCGTTCTTGATCATACGAGAACGTACTTGGCAAATGCTTTCGCGTCAGTTCGTCTCGAGACGATCCAAGAATTTCACCTCTAACGTCTCGGTACGAATGCCCCCGCCCGTCTCTGTTGATCATTACCTCCGGTCCCGAAAACCGGCCCGGCGGGACGCGCGGGCGACTGGCGCCCGCGGCCCGGCGGCCCGCGCACGGAAACGCCCCGGAGGGCGATTTCGCGCGCCCGCGAAGGGCGGAGATGCGCGGGACCGAGGTCTTGTTCCATTATTCCATGCGACCAGTATTCAGGGCCTTTTGACGAGACGGCCGTGAAGCCGCCCCGCCAGATTTGAGCCTGCTTTGAGCACTCTAATTTGTTCAAAGTAAACGTGTCGGCCCGCCGACGGCAATCGGTGAAGATCACCGCGCAGCAAGATTGGAGTAGGCGGCCGCCGTCGTCGAACCCCGACGGCCGCGCGACGCGTGGCCGCGCGGCGCGCCGGAAGCCCGAGACACGTGTCCGCCTGCCGACAATACGTCCGGCCGACGTGCCGGTAACTAACACCCCGAGACGGCTGACGAGCGCGACGACGACCGCGCCGACGGGACACGTGGTCCCGCGACACGGCCGGCCGCGACACGACGGACCGCCAGGGTGGTCCGGCACCGCCCAGACACAGATCCGACTACGAGCTTTTTAACCGCAACAACTTTAATATACGCTATTGGAGCTGGAATTACCGCGGCTGCTGGCACCAGACTTGCCCTCCAATTGATCCTCGTTTAAAGGTTTTAAAGTGTTCTCATTCCGATTACGGGGCCTCGGATGAGTCCCGTATCGTTATTTTTCGTCACTACCTCCCCGTTCCGGGAGTGGGTAATTTGCGCGCCTGCTGCCTTCCTTGGATGTGGTAGCCGTTTCTCAGGCTCCCTCTCCGGAATCGAACCCTGATTCCCCGTTACCCGTTACCACCACGGTAGGCATGGAACCTACCGTCGACAGTTGATAAGGCAGACATTTGAAAGATGCGTCGCCGGTACGGAGACCGTGCGATCAGCTCGAAGTTATTCAGAGTCACCAGGTCTTTGCGCGGGCCGCGATCGGGACGCGCACGAAGCGCGCCGCGACGGGCCGGTTTTGATCTAATAAAAGCGTTCCTCCCGCGAGCGACGCCCGAGGGCGCCGCGACGGTCGGAACTCTGTCGGCATGTATTAGCTCTAGAATTACCACAGTTATCCAAGTAACTTGGGTACGATCTAAGGAACCACAACTGATTTAATGAGCCTTTCGCGGTTTCACCTTAATGCGGCTTGCACTGAGACATGCATGGCTTAATCTTTGAGACAAGCATATGACTACTGGCAGGATCAACCAGGGATCTCGGTTTTACAACAACTGCGTCCCGTGACGGATCCCCGCGGCGACGCCGACCAAGGGGCGACGACGACGCGGACACTCGTCTCGGGACGCGTGCGTCCGAGCGCCGGTCCGCCCGTGGGCAAGCCGACGCCGAGGAAGGTCGAAACGACCGTGACCGGTATACGGTCACGGCGCACGACCGACCGCGGTTCGAGTGGGATACGTGCGCGGACGGGCGCCCGTAAACCGCGCGCTTCGGTCGACGCGAGCGCCGCACTGAGCACCCGCAGAACGCGGGGCGACTGCGGCGGCGGTCGCGTGCGGAAGACCGAACACACGCGGAGAGCGAGCGCTCGCCCGACGCGACGTGACCCGTGCGTTGACGAGAGTCGGGGTTAGCGCGTACGCCGTCCGTTTTCAGCGGACGGAGAATTACCGCGCTAGCGCCTCTCGCCAGGTTTATAACGGCCCCCAGCCGAGATCGTGGGGGAAGCCGGGACGCGACGCGAAGTCCGTCGTCCCGGGGCTTCGCCCCGGCGACCGCCGGGCACGGCGACGATGGCCGGCCGCGGCGGGAATGTTTTGGCGTCGAGAGCTCGTAACTTGCGGAACGGTAACGGGAGTCGTCATCGATTTTTGAAAAAAACGATTTGCGCGTCGGAGGCCCACCGGAAGGCGGGCCTGCGACGCCGGTTGAGTTTTGCCACTCGGCGTGCGAGATGGGTCGGTCGCCGAAACTTGGACGGATACCATCGAAGGGCACCGGATTGCTGACCATTCCGAAGACTGGGGCAGACCGGTGCGCGGCGATGGACGCGTCGGCTTCGGCGTCGCCCGTGGCTTTGCTGTCGTACGTGATTGGCGATCGGACGCCGGCGGAACGCCGACGACCGAGTCGCTCACAAATTTACAAAATCTCGAGTTTCACAATGTGCGACGGGGGTGTTCACGCGTAGTGGTACACCCGGGTCGAAGGAACTTCGCCATCACCGTGCGTAGCGGTTAGGCGAGAATCGAAAATCCGTCAATCACCGTGCGTAGCGGTTAGGCGAAAATCACAAAATCCGTGCGTAGCGGTACGGCCGCGGATAAAGGATTACCGATTTAATTGTCGCGGACACCGGTGTCCTATAGTACTCGGAACGTACGACGTGAACACGTCTCGGGTACGTCGAGATCGAACCAACGGTTAACGAGTTATTGCACACGGAAAAACTACGTTCGAAAAGTTGAATTCGAAATCGTGTCGACGGACATCGCCGGGGCTGCCGTCATGTGCACCACCCCGGCACCGACGAATAACCGAGGACGTCGAGTGAAAAAAAAAAATCGAATTTTCACACACGGTGGTCCGTGCGACGGGACGGTACGGCGGGCGCGCAGCTCGGCGACGGTAATCACCCCTGTAACGTCGCGGTCAGCGCAGAAATTCTACGCGGTAAAGGTTTTCGGCAAAGGGGGATATCCCTGGACAACGACTCTGCGGTCTGCCCGTGATGAACGGTACGG
>NW_026869922.1:0-5000 GCF_019925205.1 Metopolophium dirhodum | reverse complement strand
ACGCTGATTCCTTCAGTGTAGCGCGCGTGCGGCCCAGAACATATAAGGGCATCACAGACCTGTTATCGCTCAGTCTCGTGCGGCTATTTTCGTCCGCCGCCTGTCCCTCTAAGAAGAGTTTAAGCTCCTGGGAGCCGGCGGTAGCCCTAGTAACGTATCGTGATCCGCCGGCGACGGCCGCGAACACGGCGCGCTTCACCACGGAGCCCGACGCACGACGGACGCGCGCCGACCGGAGGTTGCCCCCCGGCCGACACACGCCCGCCGCACGCCGGGACGCGGATGGCGCGGCCGCGCTCGACGACCGCCGTGGACGACGGGCGAACGCGTTCGGGGATACCGGGCCGAGCCGACGGGTACGCGAACACGGACGGCCGAAACCGCCCGCGCCGCGCACACGCCGACCCGGGGTTACCCGCCTAGTTAGCAGGACAGAGTCTCGTTCGTTATCGGAATTAACCAGACAGATCGCTCCACCAACTAAGAACGGCCATGCACCACCACCCACCGAATCAAGAAAGAGCTCTCAATCTGTCAATCTTTCCGGTGTCCGGGCCTGGTGAGGTTTCCCGTGTTGAGTCAAATTAAGCCGCAGGCTCCACTCCTGGTGGTGCCCTTCCGTCAATTCCTTTAAGTTTCAACTTTGCAATCATACTTCCCCCGGAACCGAAAAGCTTCGGTTTCCCGGAAGCTGCCCGCCGGGTCGTTAATGAAACGCCGGCGGATCGCTAGCTGGCATCGTTTACAGTTAGAACTAGGGCGGTATCTGATCGCCTTCGAACCTCTAACTTTCGTTCTTGATCATACGAGAACGTACTTGGCAAATGCTTTCGCGTCAGTTCGTCTCGAGACGATCCAAGAATTTCACCTCTAACGTCTCGGTACGAATGCCCCCGCCCGTCTCTGTTGATCATTACCTCCGGTCCCGAAAACCGGCCCGGCGGGACGCGCGGGCGACTGGCGCCCGCGGCCCGGCGGCCCGCGCACGGAAACGCCCCGGAGGGCGATTTCGCGCGCCCGCGAAGGGCGGAGATGCGCGGGACCGAGGTCTTGTTCCATTATTCCATGCGACCAGTATTCAGGGCCTTTTGACGAGACGGCCGTGAAGCCGCCCCGCCAGATTTGAGCCTGCTTTGAGCACTCTAATTTGTTCAAAGTAAACGTGTCGGCCCGCCGACGGCAATCGGTGAAGATCACCGCGCAGCAAGATTGGAGTAGGCGGCCGCCGTCGTCGAACCCCGACGGCCGCGCGACGCGTGGCCGCGCGGCGCGCCGGAAGCCCGAGACACGTGTCCGCCTGCCGACAATACGTCCGGCCGACGTGCCGGTAACTAACACCCCGAGACGGCTGACGAGCGCGACGACGACCGCGCCGACGGGACACGTGGTCCCGCGACACGGCCGGCCGCGACACGACGGACCGCCAGGGTGGTCCGGCACCGCCCAGACACAGATCCGACTACGAGCTTTTTAACCGCAACAACTTTAATATACGCTATTGGAGCTGGAATTACCGCGGCTGCTGGCACCAGACTTGCCCTCCAATTGATCCTCGTTTAAAGGTTTTAAAGTGTTCTCATTCCGATTACGGGGCCTCGGATGAGTCCCGTATCGTTATTTTTCGTCACTACCTCCCCGTTCCGGGAGTGGGTAATTTGCGCGCCTGCTGCCTTCCTTGGATGTGGTAGCCGTTTCTCAGGCTCCCTCTCCGGAATCGAACCCTGATTCCCCGTTACCCGTTACCACCACGGTAGGCATGGAACCTACCGTCGACAGTTGATAAGGCAGACATTTGAAAGATGCGTCGCCGGTACGGAGACCGTGCGATCAGCTCGAAGTTATTCAGAGTCACCAGGTCTTTGCGCGGGCCGCGATCGGGACGCGCACGAAGCGCGCCGCGACGGGCCGGTTTTGATCTAATAAAAGCGTTCCTCCCGCGAGCGACGCCCGAGGGCGCCGCGACGGTCGGAACTCTGTCGGCATGTATTAGCTCTAGAATTACCACAGTTATCCAAGTAACTTGGGTACGATCTAAGGAACCACAACTGATTTAATGAGCCTTTCGCGGTTTCACCTTAATGCGGCTTGCACTGAGACATGCATGGCTTAATCTTTGAGACAAGCATATGACTACTGGCAGGATCAACCAGGGATCTCGGTTTTACAACAACTGCGTCCCGTGACGGATCCCCGCGGCGACGCCGACCAAGGGGCGACGACGACGCGGACACTCGTCTCGGGACGCGTGCGTCCGAGCGCCGGTCCGCCCGTGGGCAAGCCGACGCCGAGGAAGGTCGAAACGACCGTGACCGGTATACGGTCACGGCGCACGACCGACCGCGGTTCGAGTGGGATACGTGCGCGGACGGGCGCCCGTAAACCGCGCGCTTCGGTCGACGCGAGCGCCGCACTGAGCACCCGCAGAACGCGGGGCGACTGCGGCGGCGGTCGCGTGCGGAAGACCGAACACACGCGGAGAGCGAGCGCTCGCCCGACGCGACGTGACCCGTGCGTTGACGAGAGTCGGGGTTAGCGCGTACGCCGTCCGTTTTCAGCGGACGGAGAATTACCGCGCTAGCGCCTCTCGCCAGGTTTATAACGGCCCCCAGCCGAGATCGTGGGGGAAGCCGGGACGCGACGCGAAGTCCGTCGTCCCGGGGCTTCGCCCCGGCGACCGCCGGGCACGGCGACGATGGCCGGCCGCGGCGGGAATGTTTTGGCGTCGAGAGCTCGTAACTTGCGGAACGGTAACGGGAGTCGTCATCGATTTTTGAAAAAAACGATTTGCGCGTCGGAGGCCCACCGGAAGGCGGGCCTGCGACGCCGGTTGAGTTTTGCCACTCGGCGTGCGAGATGGGTCGGTCGCCGAAACTTGGACGGATACCATCGAAGGGCACCGGATTGCTGACCATTCCGAAGACTGGGGCAGACCGGTGCGCGGCGATGGACGCGTCGGCTTCGGCGTCGCCCGTGGCTTTGCTGTCGTACGTGATTGGCGATCGGACGCCGGCGGAACGCCGACGACCGAGTCGCTCACAAATTTACAAAATCTCGAGTTTCACAATGTGCGACGGGGGTGTTCACGCGTAGTGGTACACCCGGGTCGAAGGAACTTCGCCATCACCGTGCGTAGCGGTTAGGCGAGAATCGAAAATCCGTCAATCACCGTGCGTAGCGGTTAGGCGAAAATCACAAAATCCGTGCGTAGCGGTACGGCCGCGGATAAAGGATTACCGATTTAATTGTCGCGGACACCGGTGTCCTATAGTACTCGGAACGTACGACGTGAACACGTCTCGGGTACGTCGAGATCGAACCAACGGTTAACGAGTTATTGCACACGGAAAAACTACGTTCGAAAAGTTGAATTCGAAATCGTGTCGACGGACATCGCCGGGGCTGCCGTCATGTGCACCACCCCGGCACCGACGAATAACCGAGGACGTCGAGTGAAAAAAAAAAATCGAATTTTCACACACGGTGGTCCGTGCGACGGGACGGTACGGCGGGCGCGCAGCTCGGCGACGGTAATCACCCCTGTAACGTCGCGGTCAGCGCAGAAATTCTACGCGGTAAAGGTTTTCGGCAAAGGGGGATATCCCTGGACAACGACTCTGCGGTCTGCCCGTGATGAACGGTACGGTCGATGTCACCGGCAAACCGTGAAAACGGTTGACCGAGACCCCGCCGTCGGAATACAGTCAATCACAGTGCGTAGCGGTTAAGCGAAAATCAAATATCGGTCTATCTCCGTGCGTAGCGGTACGGCCGCGGATAAAGGATTACCGATTTAAATGTCGCGGACACCGGTGTCCTATAGTACTCGGAACGTACGACGTGAACACGTCTCGGGTACGTCGAGATCGAACCAACGGTTAACGAGTTATTGCACACGGAAAAACTACGTTCGAAAAGTTGAATTCGAAATCGTGTCGACGGACATCGCCGGGGCTGCCGTCATGTGCACCACCCCGGGACCGCCGAATAACCGCGAACGTCGAGTGAAAAAAAAAAATCGAATTTTCACACGCGGTGGTTCGGATCCGGTCACGGGGACGCCGCCGCGCACCAAGGGCGACTCCGCGCCTCGCCCGTCGATGAAAAATATTTCCGCGTACGGCACTCCGAGTCCGCGGGACGTAATAATTCTTTACGTTAGTCCACCTCGCACCCGTCGAACGCCGACCAGACAAAAATCGGCAATCGATGAAGGGCACAGTGTCCACGGATCCGGTCACGGGGACGCCGCCGCGCACCAAGGGCGACTCCGCGCCTCGCCCGTCGATGAAAAATATTTCCGCGTACGGCACTCCGAGTCCGCGGGACGTGCTCGCCGAATGCCCGCACCGAATAATACCGGTAAACCACATCCACTTGCCGTATTAATATTTTACGTTAGTCCACCTCGCACCCGTCGAACGCCGACCAGACAAAAATCGGCAATCGATGAAGGGCACAGTGTCCACGGATCCGGTCACGGGGACGCCGCCGCGCACCAAGGGCGACTCCGCGCCTCGCCCGTCGAAGAAAAATTTTTCCGCGTTCGGCACACCGAGTCCGCGGGACGTAATAATTCTTTACGTTAGTCCACCTCGCACCCGTCGAACGCCGACCAGACAAAAATCGGCAATCGATGAAGGGCACAGTGTCCACGGATCCGGTCACGGGGACGCCGCCGCGCACCAAGGGCGACTCCGCGCCTCGCCCGTCGATGAAAAATATTTCCGCGTACGGCACTCCGAGTCCGCGGGACGTAATAATTCTTTACGTTAGTCCACCTCGCACCCGTCGAACGCCGACCAGACAAAAATCGGCAATCGATGAAGGGCACAGTGTCCACGGATCCGGTCACGGGGACGCCGCCGCGCACCAAGGGCGACTCCGCGCCTCGCCCGTCGATGAAAAATATTTCCGCGTACGGCACTCCGAGTCCGCGGGACGTGCTCGCCGAATGCCCGCACCGAATAATACCGGTAAACCACATCCACTTGCCGTATTAA
>NW_026869921.1:0-28186 GCF_019925205.1 Metopolophium dirhodum | reverse complement strand
TAGTAAAAACAATTGATTTATATAAAAGTACAATATTTAGGTAATTTATAAATAACTAATAAAAAATTATATACGATTTTTCATCATTGTAAATTAAAAAATATATAATTAACATACATTTCTAAAGAATTGAAACAATTAATATTTAAAAATTAATATACACATTTTAAGTTAAAAAATTAATTGAAATATAGACTGGTTTTTAAAACAGTTTAAACATTACATTATATTTGACACAAAATTAATCAATGAATTATTAAATTCAAGGAGAATTCACTAATTTATTTATAAAATGAAAAAGGTCCATTATTACTAACAGATAAATAGGTAACATTATCACGTGAGTGTAATGAAAAAAATATATATACCTAAAAGTCTGCTTAATTGTGTCCGAAGGTGGACAAATTATTTATATTTATTTTTAATTGCACTGTACAGTAATCATTATTTGTTCATCGTATTTTGAGTGGGATTCTTGAACAGGTTAACCTACATAATAATAAATCAACTTCATAAGTCATATAGATTATTAAAATAATAAACTGATGAATATTTTATTATGACAATGGCAGCATACTGAGTAAATATATATAGCTAATTATCAACATTTTAGAGCCCAAAGAGAAGCGTGAAATATAGGCCTACAAGTTTAAAAATTATCATGATTTATTTATTTGTATATTAAATTTGGTAAATATATTTTTGAACAAAAAGTGCTCAAAAAGTTAAAAGTAACTCCATCTATTGATTGGAAACTGAATCTAGTTACTACTTTAAAGAAATAGTATTTTTTAAATTGACTATTTAGTTATCCAAATAGTTTTCGAGGACAACTTTTGAAGAAATGCAATCTATAGAGATCTATGGAAGCATGGTATTAAACCGATTTCTGCTCTGCTTCAGATTCAGTTCTACTAGAACTTTACTTAAAACTAACATAAGCCTTTTGGAATTGTAATTAATAAAGTAAATAATTAATTATCTGCATAATTTTAATACAACTTTCTTTTTTTAACTAGTAATGTATAATTATAATACTAATAACAGTAATAACTTTCGGCTGAAACCAATACCAAAAATTAATCGATAGTACAACTAATAATCGTTTAAATTATATTTTTTAATATTTATTATTTACTATACATTATTCATGAAGTATAATCATTACTATTTTACATTATACCTAAGAAAAATATAATTAACTGTTACCTACCTATACGTTATTTAAATCCACAAAAATGTAATATCCATTTAAAATGTAAATTTTTTCAATAATTGTTAAAATTATTTTCTTGGTCGCTATTTGGTTAATTAAAATTCTATTCTATTGAAAACGTTCTTTTACGTTGTAATATTTATTTTCACGAATAAACAGATGGTAAGGTATAATAATATGTAATATAATATATACGTGTATTATTCAGACATATAAAATTATTGTATTAACGATTTTTATTTGTTTATTCCCTTATTGGTACAACAATACTTTATTAGGTTTCATTATAATGAATTACCATAGTAAAATCAACTTCCCTGCTATTTTAATGTTTTTTGGGCAATGATATTGTGTTATGCATTACGTGAATATATTGAACTCAATGTTTGAAAATAAAATGTTTTTAATATTATTAATTTAATATGAATTTCTGTAATGCAACACACATTTATTTTTATGGGGTTACATATTGATATTATTAATTAACTAAGTTAGACTATACTTTAATTGTAATTAAAATTAGTTTGTAGCCATTATTGATGACGTTGACAAATTCCATGAAGTGTTTTAAAATACCAATAGGTACCTACCATATTTTATATTACATGATTAAATTATGGACATGGAAAGCTCAACAATTATTATCAATAATTAATTTTTGTTTGCGCAGTTTAGTGATATTTAAAACTATATAGTCAACCTCGCGATTTATTTATTTTTTGTTTTGCTCGACTGATTTTTAATTCATACAATGGCGTTATAATATCGATAGTAATTTACAACTTTTGCAATTCAGGTGTCAATGGATAGAGGGATAGCGTTCAAGTCTGATGTACAGTTTAAATTATTTTAAAGATGAAATTTTTGAATTTTAACTAAAATTCGAAACTTTTTTGAAAATCAAAGAAAAATAATTGAATATTATTTACAGGATAAAAAATGATGACGACAACAACAACAACAATAACCACGAGAAAAATAGTAATAATAATAGTCCTGCATCGAAACGCGGACATTTGCGGAATTCGGGGAAAAAGCGGCCGCAATAATAATGTATACGGAGTACAGACGCGTTGGTATTCGACGCACAAAAATAACAATAATAATAACGAATACGGAATATTGTGTTATATATTCTTTACCACCCACGAACGAATGCATAAATTATTAATATATTATAATATTGCATTCTGCTGAAATACGTCCTACAAAACAATAATGCCTAATTTCGACAACCGTAATACGCTGTTGCATCCGGACGGCATGTCGGTATATATATGTATAATAATAATATAATGTAATATTGTGTACAGGGCGTGTACGCATAGCTTCGCGTAGGCGCTAATTTTTGTTTATATTCGACATGTATAACACGGCCGTTATTATTGCATTACTGTTATAAGAATGCTATCGGCGCGATTACGACAATAATAATAATTATTTATTTATATTTATGCTATTAATGTTTTTACCTACAAAATACCGTAATAATAATAATAATAAAAGGTAGTTCACGAATAACAGTTTTGGTTGACTTAATATTATTACTGTTTCAACAGCAACCGTCGTATGAGCTGCTAAACGACCGTGTGTGGGTGCCGAAGAAAGTCGGTCGCGTAAATATTATTCAGTCGTGGATTTTACGGACGGACCTTTGGCGTGTGTAACTCGATCTCTACCGACCTCCCGTTGTATTACACATTATATTAATATAATATGCACATATGCGCGTGCACATATACGCATACCCGACCTATTGAGTTTTGTGGGTCGACTACGGAATATCATTGCCACCGTGCATGTCTGTGTGCAATAAATTTCAAGAAGAGTGTGAAATTCGTCGAGCAATTTTAATTTTCTTATTTGTGTTGCCTTCGGGTCAGCCCCGAGGTGGAACTATATGGATGAATTACTATTATAAGACGAAGTTAGAGTATGCTGCACACGTGACTACGTGAGACACGTTTAATAAAAAACAAGAATACGGTAATATAATATATTATTATGTCATTGCATACTATAGACATATAACGATATTATCGTTACGGAGAAAAGGAGACGGCGTTTATTGACAATTAATAAATAATCATTGATATAATATTATTGGAATCCAAACGACAAACAAATAGCAGAAAACTATGTTATTAGTTACTTACATTTTTTTTTTTATTTTATTATTAGTTGTCACGATCGGATACTAAGATCTACGGCAGAATAATATATTTGCTTGATTGTACGGACAACTGCACATTCACAAATCGAGTTCATAACTCATACAAAATTGCACTTGAAATTACAATATCATGCATATGAACTTCATAGTCTTCAAAATAACTGTTACTATTACCAAATATCTATAGAACGTTTCGTTTTGTTAATCCATCACCTATTTTGTAATAAAATACACGTTGTTCATAAATCGTCGCAGTTAAACGGTATACGATCCCTTGTGTCAAAATAATGCCATATTATTAACTTGTACAGGTATTGGATTTCAGGGCAACGTATTCATCGAGTCGGCACGTTTGAATGTCGCGCGTTTTTCTTCTTCAAAAATGATTATAAGTATAACTATTATAAAATTGCAAATGTGTCACAGCGGTAATGCAAGTTAACGTATCGTCTACTTCCTGTACCGGTGATTCAGTCACAGACTTGCAGACGACTACGTGCTCGTGCCATTGAAATCTAATATGTCTTTACAAGGACCGCGAATACACGTGTTTTAAGTATTTAATCATCATAACGTTTCCGAGTGAAATATTTTACTCTCTTGGGTCGAAAATGACGAAAGTATGACTACATTGAAAATGTTTCGCCCGAGTGGTGGTAACACGAGAGAATGCTTTTATGAATTCAAACGAGACAGGAACACGTGGTGTGTAATGCGTTACAAAGCCACACACACATATGCATGTCTAAGAGGAATACATCATCATAATATTCGAATTGCATGCTTATACATTTTGATGTTTTAAGTATACCTATTGGTGTTTGAACGAGCAAGATTTTTGAAAACATATTATAATCTCTTGTCGTCTTAAAAAAAATGAAAAAAGAAAAATGCAATATTCAAATATAATAACTATTGTGATCCAGCAGAGCGTTGGTGTATTTATTTGTTTATTTTATTATTTCGATTTAATACTCGTGAATATATTTTGTGCTTATAATATTAGTTTATTGTTCGAGTTGTGTTAAATTTAAGGTAGTATATTATGTATAAGAATAACAGAAAAAGAGTATTACAAATTAGAACCACATGAATCGTTCGTGAATATTAATAAATTATTTATATAAAAAAAAGTTTAAAATAATATCCGTTTAAAAACCTATAAAATTCGGTCTTTCATTAATATATTTTGTATAATAATAAAGACCAAAATAAATTTGTTTTATGTTTGGGTTGACACACGACATCACTATATTTATGTGTATACTTATAAAACTGATACAATGGAAACAATATTTTATCGGCTTACACGGTTTTTTCAACGTTTTTTTTTATTTATTATCTGAATATATAATATATATTTTGTTGTCACATAATAATATTGTACACACATGTATAATAAAATATTCGTCTACATATTATTTTTGAGTACACTAAATACAATGCATTTCAGTTTAAGAAAATATTATTTTTTCTTTCGGTGTTTTGCCGTTTACCAATATATTATAATATAGTAATAGTATACTCGGAAATCGATATTGCTAAACGAATCATTTTGTGTGTACAATTGAGTGTGTGTGCATATAGTCCAAAGAAACTATGGAACGAAATCATAAATCACAATGGATTTTGTTTATAATCGGTTTGAGTATGTTGAATTATTGCTCACATTTCGTACTGTGAATTTAAGCAAAACAACTATTTTTTTCGATGCGTCACTGCAACGATGCACCAGTACCTACCCAAAAAATATATCCAGAAGCGATGATAATATCAATAATAACAATAATGAATATGACCGGTAGAGTGATGCAATTCGATGAAAATATTCACTTTTCCATTTTTCAATTACACAAATTGTATGATACTATGATCATATGATTTATAATATTGGTTCGTGTTTTGTCTGCGTTTCCGGATGTTTGCAGCCGTCCAATATATGGGCGACATAAATTCTAACCCTCGCGGGGTCCAAAAAGTTCACACACGCACACACACGCGACGACATATTTTTCTCGCAGTGCTTTTATTAAATAAGTTTTTTTTCTTTCCAAAGTTTCATTCAGGAATTGTGGCGGGTGGAAGGAAGTGAGGTGTGTATGGTTCGAAAAAAGTTTTGACCTTCTCTGTCTTCGTCATTACCGTCGCGCCCGTATTCCGGTCGTGTATCATCTCATTTGTGATATATAAGTAAATATGAGTTCTAGAAGACGTTATTATTAATAAAACTTAACGGTGATCCGCGGATATATATCTTCACGCGCGCAAAACTTTTCTTCTTATTTTTGCTTGCTTTTACTTTTGATTAAAGACGGCTGCCGGATTTGGACAGCTTTCCCCGCTCCTCAGTGCCCCCGGTTTCGAGCAGTAATAATATTTCGTAATAAAAACCAACCGTAAAACACGAGTTCCCCAAAACCAATATTACTTATGGTTCCCGTGTTTGCAGGACCCTCGCCTCGCCGGCAAGTCATAAATGTGCAAAAAAATAAGGGCGACAAAATGAAATGAATTAACTTTGCTTGTCGTTCTTAGCCTATAATGTGATTTTACACCCTCTCTATTACCTTATCCACGAGCAAATAATTTTTCTTTTTGTTTCTATTATTATTATCATATATTGTTATAGTCATGTTATACATGCATGTACCTAGGTAATTTATTTATACTGGGACGTGCTCGTACTAACCAATTGATAATAATTTGGCATTTGTGATATTTATAGTATAGAACGTTATAACATTTTGCGGATTCTAATAACTATGTAATAAGTACACGACAAAAATTATTATAATTGACGTATGTTATGACTATTTTAAATTTTTTTACCAAAAATTACATCGTTTTGTATTATTAATTAACTACTATAGATGTAAGAAAAATGTAAGTATATAATGGTTTTATATTTATAAGTAAGTCAGTTATTTTTATGTTATTTCGTAATTTTAACTAGATAATTAATAATGTTGTCCTGGTTGGACATTTATCAGATTCAACTATATTTCAAAAGTAACAGCAGCGATAAAATTCGCCTACAGGCAATTGACCTCAAATATTAATAAATCAAAACCGTTACAACATTATATACACGATTACAAATGTTTGTATAGAATATTTATTGAATAAAAATCTACAATCATTATTATATAATATAAATAACATATATTTTAAAATTACTATATATAATTATAATAATAAGAAATGTAGACAAACTGTATTTTTGGTTATTAATTTTGTTTTATTTTTTTAAAAAATATAATATGTATGAGAGTCGTTATAATATTCATCATAATAATTATAGTATTATGATCCTTATTTCTATCATGTCTTAAATTAATTTTGAAGATTTAAATGTTTTTGAACATATTATTTTATTAGTTAGTATAGTATTATGTATAACAATAAGTGAATAGATTTTAATTTTGAGACTATAGTATTTTTATTATGAAACTAATATCTTTTGTTGTTTGCATAAACCGTGTGCAATTGTATAGAAAATTAAATTACGAATAAATAAAATTGTGTTGCAGATCCAAGCGGGTGTAAGTAATTTCAAAGAATTTAAAATCATTTTAATTCAATTAATATTAATCTTTTTACCGATTTTTTGTGGTTCGTTAAAAGCGTTTATAGTATCAAGTTTCACTGCATGAAAGTATCGTATTCTCGAAATACATATTATATAGGTACTTTGGATTATGTAAAAAGTTTATACATTAATTTGGAAATGTAATACAATACCAATTTATAAAAACGAAACATTTCATAAATTGATCGATAACCAATCAATACATTCGGCGTATGGAATTATAATTGGATTCAATTGCACTCAGTATATTATCGTATACTACACCCGCTGCGCTCAGCAATAAATTATTGTATTTAATAAAGGTGACGAGATAACGAAAGAATATAAGAAAAACTTCCTACAACACCGTCCGGGCATTTATTTCGTACCGTATATTATAAACTGTTGATCATATCAAAGTCGTTATTTGAAAAATAGAAGAGTGTTATATAATAAAACTTTACAACGTTGTCGGGTCATTAATTTGAATTTGCATGCACGTGAATAATACCTGTGGTACGCGAAGGTAATAAAAAATTATGTGTGTGACTAGCGGATAAATACACTGCTGAATTACTTAATGACTGTGCGTAAAGACACCAGGTCATTTGGATTCAAACTCACATTAAAAGTGCATAATATATCGAATGACATCGATGTATTTAATGACTCGAATAGCGGAAAAATCACGATTTATTTTAAGACCTACTATGAATGTTAATATGTGACGCGAAGGACAAAAATGGTATGTGCCATTTATTCGCAAACGAACTTAGAAAAAGAAAATGTAACATATAGGAATTCTTGGTACGTATAACAGTATACAAATCACATATAAGTATTTGAACCATTAGGCATATAACAGATTCCGTTTGGTATATAATAATAATAATAATAGTAATATTGGGTGTAATATGTGTGAAACTCAATTCAGCAATCGAATTTAATGAAAACCTTTTGAATCCCAAAAATATTTTATATCGTATATATTATTATTATGCATCCGGATCTAGAATTTTATTACCTATAATTTCTTGCTTAACTTTGGTTTGGTAGTCAACAAAAATGTTAAAAAATTGTAAATGGTTGATTCGTTTACCTTAACCAGGACCGATATAATTTATACACAAATCGATCTAAACAAAAATACAACAAATCAAATCGATCAAAGTTATGAATATGGAAAAATGCCTTTAGTACTTGTACTATCAACATATTATATCGGTCTCGGTTTTAAAATATTTAAATAATCGGTTCCGGTTCCAATGTTTTAATATTATGAGTACGTTATGTAGTATTACAGGTGATTATAATTATACATTATTGCCTTCGACTGGATAAAACCAGTACAGCCGTGCGTACGAGTATATGTTCAACCCCGTGTACAGATATGTCTCGGGTACAGAACACAATAATATCTTTATTCTATATACATGTACGTATTTCAACGAAAATCCTAACCGAAAGCGCCGGCGAACCGAGGGGGCCCGAGTATCGGTTGATCGGTATGTCGTACGGCCCGAACGCGTATTCCCACGTCGTACACAATATTGTAATAATATTATTATATTATTGTGAATACCGAATAATGAACCGCAGTGGTTCAGTAGGTGTCATCCGCAGGGCACGCAGTGAACGCGCTACAGGACGGGCCGAACCACGCAAAATCGCGTACGCATTCAGACGGAGGAACGGACATAGAAATAGTGTGTTAGTGTTGGGCAGATAAAGAGAGAGAGAGAGAGAGAGAGAGAGAGAGAGAGAAAGAGATGGAAATAAGTAAGGACGGACGGACAGATAGACAGACAGACAGACAGACGTAAAGCCGCCCAGAGGCGTCGAAATCTTGTACATTATATTATGTGCACTAGTATAGGTATATAGGTATATATGCAAACACAGTCTTAACACTGCCATTGTAATAACAATAATAATAATTTGTATAAATAAAATCGCGAGGTATATATAGATATATTATAGGTGTGTGTACTATTATATAGCTGACCAGTGACTAATCCTTACGTGTACACACTGCGTATTTGCATATGAACACACACACACAATATATACATATAATAAAATACGTGTATAATATGCATTGCATTGTGTGTGTGTGTTGTATATTAATATAATATGCTTTCCGACATTGTCCCGTAAGACGAGCGTCCAAAGTGTATCAGATCTCGATAATTCCTCACCGCCTCCGCCACAACAGAAGAGTTTTTCTCTGCGCCTATATAGTATACTCGACGACGGCGATACCTCTATAAGCACTGGCGCGCAACAGCAATAACATAGGTTTTGAGACAATTGTCGCATAATTTCCCATGGACTGTCGTCGACGTGACCGGCGGCAGTGTGCCAGCCGTACATGTCGGTTGACTCGTCCCTATTATCATATAATATCTCCTGTCCGATTGGCCCGGTCTTTCGACGTTATATTCGACGACGTCGAGGTGTAGTATGCGAATCAGCAGACTGTCGGATTGTTAACCGCAGAACGCCTCTCCCGTCGCGGACATTTTAATTTCTCGCGTTTGCTCAAATTCAAAACTTTTTCAATTATTATACGAGTGTAAAATTAATATAGAAAGTACAACAATGCGTTTGTGATTTTTTTTTTTTTTTGTGTTGAGCAGAGTTGAAAACATGGACACGCTGTCTAAAAGTTGTATTGTTTATTTAATATCTCGAAAGGTGATGAGCGAAATGTTGTTTGTAGAGCAGGTTGAGGATGCTGTGTTCTTGGCGTGCATTTCGGCTTTTCGTCACTTTCAATTGACGAGAAATCTAGTACCCACATTAATTTTACCCGCGTTTCCTTTAGTTTATTGTTTGATGTGGCGATGACCGGAAATTATGAAGTGAATCTTTTCTCTGCTATGCCATTATGCTTATGTGTGTTTGCAATACTCGAGTTGAATATAGCTACGTCTTACATATAGTATTATAGCATAGTTATAATTTGAGTACGTACTCGTCGGAGATAAAAACAGAGACGCGAAAATCACTGACCGACCGATAACCGACAAGGACGTGAAATGCACACATTATAACAATAACAAGAACAACGATATCACGAACTCGTCGCGCTGGAAATGACTGTACCGTTTCTGGGCGGAACGTCGTGTTTCGGAAACGCACGATTTTCACGCGTAAACCCGCAGCGAGTTTGGGCGTACGGCGGGCGGCCGATTACAAAACACGTCGTTTGAACCCGCAATAGGTACACAATAATAATATATCATATACACCTATGCGGCTATGCGATAAACGCGTGTATACACGTGTAATATATTATAATATTTGGATTGTTGTTGTTATATGATTATGATTATTATTATCATTTCGCACAGTTTCGGCCGCCGGCTAAAGCGCGCTCGTTCGTTTAAGAAAAAACATACGGTCGTCGTACACAATATTATGCGTAATAATACTATAACACTGAATCCGCCGTTTGTTTGCGCAACTCGCGATCGTTTACAATATATAATATTATGTACAAGTACGAATCTTACACGCATTAACACACATTGCATATATATATATGTGCGCATTATTTTATTATAATATAATATCTGTGGGCAGGTGCAGAGGTATAAGTAAATACTGACGCGCGTTCGTGCGACCCCGGTCAAGCACTGCGTGGCGATTGTGTAACGGAGGCCGTCGGCGGTCTTGACTCGGCGTGCTGCAGCGTCCGTCCGCGACCGATAAAACATGGCTAGTTGTGGGTATTCACATAGTAGTGTAGCAATAATATTATAGTGACGTATACATATTATATAGAAGTGCCACGCGTCTTACAATACTGCCAAGCGACATTTTTCGGGACCATTCGTCGTCGTCGGAGACTTCATCGCAGTCGTAGTCACCGCCGCAGTCGTATATGTATAGGACGGGGGCGGCACTCGTGCTTTAATTCGACGCGACAAAAAAAATGCGTTACGATCGAACCTAATGATCGATTGTTAGTAGTGACCGTCGGGTCAGTAGCCCACCTATATATATATATATACATAATATTATACCTTCATATATATATATATAATAATATATGAGCACCGCGACGAGGTAAAAAGGGCCGAGGAGTGAATAAAAAATAATGACGTACACGACCGCGCGGCGGGTGTACGCGCATATTATCATTATAAATAATATTTTATCCATGTCATTCGCGTGTACGTTAGAAAACGATTAACTAAATTTATTTATGGTCGCCCGAGAATATGGGCGAGTGTGGATATATGCGCTCGGATCGCAAAGGTTTCGCAACGGTCGGCACTTCGTCGCGATTAGGACGCACAGATTATGTTTTTGTCGTCCCGATCGTGATGTACTATAATCGCCTATCAAAATATACGAATTGCATACCATCCTTATCGTGAGTAAAAAGGTCAATAAAATATACTGGTTTTCCTCGCGTTAACAGATATATCATAATTTATCATATGCGTACGAGTTGCCTCCCAAAAATATTCACAATAGTTGCCACCCACATAGAATTAAGTAGGTAGTGTTTTATAAACTTAGCTAACATATTATGTACCGCGTAAATATATATTTATGAATATAATAAATTGTGTTATAATTATAAAAAAAAATTAAATTTACAGTGACGCCCAATAAATAATATATTATACAGCATTGAATTTAACTAAAAGTCTTCAATCACAATTCAAAGATATAAGTTCAGACAGTGGTTATACATATTAAAATTCATAGTTATTTTATTTTTATATTTATAGTAGCTGCTTTTATATTAAGATTGAACAAATTTTTTAAATGACTGATTCTTTGTTTATTACTGGAAATAGAATCATATGGTCACTAATTCAGTCTTTTATCTAGTGTTACTCCGAGATATTTGACTGTCGGTTTTCAAGGGAAAGAATAATTTGAATATTTTTACAAGCGACACATTGCGTATAAATAAATAATTATTTTTAACGGGGAAGAACTTATTTTGATTAATTTTGTCTTCAGCTTACAAGTGTATTTACTACTACCATCAGAAATACAAGTATTGAGTCCTCCTGTGATTCCTCCCCACGTTTTATGTACCAATTAAATATAATGGTTTTATTAAATTTCATGCCTAGTACAATTTTTTACGTGTACGTGAATGGGTAGATATCAGCTTATTTTTTTTCGATTTTACATATATGCGTCTTTTTCACTCCAACACTATAACGTAATATAATATTATTGATATAAAATATAAATGCATGAATATGACATTGGCAACGTGTTTGTTTATGGCTCTCACTTTTACTCGAACCCACGGTATGTATACACGATTCGAGAGGAAAAAATACAATTAATGCATAGAAACGTTTATTATCGCGCCCAACGCGCTCACACGCCATATTATAATTCCTTCATTTCTATACAAACACTTTCATTATTTCCATCGTTAACGTTACAATGTAAAACAGTTTACAATAGAAAATAATAATCGTCTATAAAAACGATTTCTTTAGATTTCGAACGATAGCACTGGATAAGTAGTGGTATCTATAGAACATAGAGGATATTTTATAATAATACAATTTTTTTCTAAAGAATAACTTTTGGACAGTGAAAGTATGTAACTCACTAGTCACTATTGTTCAAGGAATGCATCCATTAAAAACTATATTATTATACTTAATAATGCAGCCTCAAAATTATAAGAGTTTTCAAATTCGTAATGTTGTTTTGGGACAAAATAAAACAATTTTAAAATAGTACACTCGCAATGATATAACTTTATACTTAGTATTAATCACAAACCAATTTTGCTTGAAAGTATTTTTTAATACAGTTAAATTTAACTTTGGTTGCAACACACAGTATGACAGATGTTAAGTTATTTAATCTTATACACATTACTTGTTTTAAATTTAATATAGTACCTATTATTGTTAATCGATTGCTCTTGCAGCAATAAAAGTTATAAATAATTTTAAAAAGCTTTATCTGGTTGGATAATAAAACAAGAGAAATAAAAAATATAAATCTATAAAATATATGAAATTCTAGGAGATGGATATAGCTATACATGTGTTTAAGTATAACTCTGAGACACTTAGAGAAATTCCCAATAATTAACTCTTTATTTTCAGATTGTAACAAGGATATATTAGGCATGTCTGAACTCCATTTGCTCACCCACTCATGTCGTTAGGTTTTTCCAGTTACTATGCCTTTTTGTGAAACATAAAATAAAATAAAATAAAATTTTTCAGTTTATGTGTTGAATTGTTAGATGTCGGTCTGTTTTTAAGCGTATAGTGTATAGGTAGGAAAATAAAGTATATAATTAGGTACATAATATCCCAATAAAAATAGTACTATTAAATCAACTAATGTAACATATAAACATTTCACAGGAAAATAATTTTGAACAAAAGGTTTTAAAAACGATGGCAATTAGAAACTAGATACAGATTTTACTGTACACAAAATTGGCTTTTTGACTGTAATATGTAATATTATACTTAATACTTAAGCTTTCACAACGCTATACAAATAGTTGATAAGGGTTTTAATAATTACCAATAAATATATTTGAGAATTATATTTTATACTCTTTTGATTCGGCTTATATACTTTGAAACTTTAAATTAATTCATATTTATTTGTTGAATGGGTTTTATTTGCTATAAACTGTATAGATAATTGAATTTAATTAAAATAATTTGAATTAATAACTTTTTTGTTCATATGAATTTGTTTTCATATTATAACAATTATTATATTAGTACCGTTATTAGTATTTATATGTAATATTTTCACAATAATATTGTTATATGTAATACAAATTAATTTTAATATTGAAAGTATAAACTATAAAGACAAATACTGAAATACAGATATCTGTAAATTTTAATAGTGTACATCATATCGATTAAACTTCTTTTTAGTTATTATTATATAAAAAAAACCCTAATTAAGCACATTTGAGTATAATTTATATTTTTTAAGAAAAAAATATTGTTTAATCAAAATAATATTTTATTTTTTGACTTAATACACTTCAAATTTTGTAACGCACTAACTGTTAGAATTAAATCTCTAGCATAACATTTGTTATTTCAAAAATTTAAAATTTCAATAGTAAACACAAAATGTAAGGATGTAAAGACTATTATTTTATTACAAACACTTGGTATATAAAATATAATTAAACAAATACATTTAAAATATTCACAATTTTAAACAATATAATGAGAAAAGTAAAACGAAGAGCTTAAAATATTAATGCATTTAAAGTTTAATATAAATATGTTTTAATACTTGTATAATATTTTTTTAACATTTTAAAAGTAGGTATGATCTGTAATATGAGTTATATTATTTAATTAGCAAAAACGAAAAAATTATACTATAAAACCTAAATTCAATTTTAATATAATTTGGAGTATTTATTGTATATTTTCAAAAAGCATAGTATATTATATATATTAGAATAATATTTGCAGATCGCGTGACTTGAATTTGTATGACTGTTTAAACACGGAGTTGCTGAAATAAAACATTACTCACGTGTTGGTTGCAGTATCATCGTAATCTATTAGATTATAAAATACGTGAACCGTAATTCATTAATGCATGGCAATAAAAAAAAAGGTAATTGAATTAATGTATATTTGCAAATGAAAAATTTACATATTATTATGAATATAATAATTGGTATAAATAATGTTACAATATGTATAATAATGTTTTCGTATGTAAAATATAAATAAATAAATGTTGATTTAAATTAATCTGAAACTAATTTGACAGTTAGTAATGTCTAAATAAAAAAAAATTAATGTTTATTATTTCATATTTAACGGCAAAACGACACACTAATTAATATTCATACCATACTTGTATATTGTGTATATTATACATACGTTATTGTGCAGGTAGATAATAAATAAAAGTACATTGCACATTTTTTTATCTTGCACAATAAACTCAGTAAGATTATTATAATGCGCTTTAAGAATATCAACTGCAATTTTACAGGATTCAGGAGAAGCTACATCAGTGGCCCCATTTAAACACTTTCAATGTAAAAGAAAAAAGAATAAAAAGAGAAGATCCCGCACAAAAGGAACACTATTCTCGAGTGACCGATATATACAAAAATGTATAGCATATATTTACCGCCTTGAGTAAATAAGGATTGCATTCTTATAATATAATAATAAACAGTACGTATATTTGAAACGGTATTGAAAACTTCGCTGTCTCGACTCTCGAAAACCAAAAGTTACACTCAAACCGCACAGTGTGTACGTCTTTGAACAATATACAAATGGAGCGAAAAAAAGGAATGACGGAAAGGTATGATGTGAATAACGGCGAAGCGAGCATCTTATTTACTCGCGATATTCCGATGCGTAACGGGTGGAAATCGATTCATCCGTTCACGCGGGCACTATTTTTGACGACTGTTGTATAATACCTATATATATATATACACCCGCCGATTTATATGATTGTGTCCTTTGTAAAGCGAAAATGAATTCTTTTATTTTTTAGTATTCGCGGTGAGTCCTCTTTTTTTTCATATATACATAATACCTATGCGTACATATTGTATTTTATTTTTATAGTTTTTACATAATATTATATATACGAAAATACGATTCGTCGAAAACGCATATAAAATCGATGGATTCTATTCGGTTTACGTTCACCTAATACAATTATATCGTTCATCGCGATCGTCGTAATCTGCAATAGTGGTTTTTTTTTATTTTTTTATTCAATTAAATACATATTACTATTAGTAGACGTGCATACAACATCAGACTACATATTTTAATATGTTCGGCGTACAATATATATTGTATTGTATTGGTACGTCGTCGCGAGTTCGCATTCGATGCGTATTGCGGCGACGTAACAGACTTTTTATCGACACTAACAATCGTCGATGGTTTTGCGACCTATACGACGCATAAAAAAACGCATATAATATGTAGTACACACGTTATTAAAAGCGTATGATTATATAACAATCGTTCTTTACGATGCGTATTATCCTCATACACATGTATATGTATATTATTATATATTTGGGTATATTATTACAACGCATTATAATTTGTCATTGGTCGTTAATATACATTCAGGTATATTAGGTGCTCACTGCAGTTGTACAGGAACATTCTATTACTATTACTATTATCATTATCATTATTATCGTGTGTGACACCGTATGTATTATAACAAACGATTCGAATCTACATATCGTCGTCCATTAATTTCCTTCGACAGCGCTCGTTGCGTAATGTCTGTCGGTCTCTTATAATGTATTCGCCCGGAGAACACAATAATATTACAAATGTAGAGGTACAAGTCGCGATTATTATAGTCGTCGTCGCGTTTAATAATAATAATAAATATCATTATAGTAACGTTATTGCCTCCACAGCGGATTTGACGCTGAACCCACGCGGGATCGTCTCGCGAGTTTTATTATTATATATTATATTATATTATACAAAATTACAAAATGTATATATATATATATATATATATATTTATAAATATAATAATAATAATAATAATAATGTATCCGCAGCCGTCGAACGGAGCGCGAAAAACATTACAACGTCGGTCGGACTTGTGATGCGGTCGTTAAAAGTTTCGCGCCACGTGATCTAAAAGGATTAAACCACCGCGGCGGCGGTGTTCGGGTTTTGTGCAGTGTTCGAGACGTTCGGGCGCAGCGCAAAGGTCACAGACTAATATAATAGGTACAATACATTATGTTACACTCGGAAAATCACGAGAGCATTTAGACGTAACTTTCGTACATATACACTGCGCGCCCGTTAAACAGCGGCAGCCGACACGGAACTCGCGAAACAACGCGTATTATTATAATTACGACGACCCATATAATATTGTGTATAGGTACACATAGTACAACGCGCACACGACGGTAATAAAATAATAACGCGCGTACATAATAATAATCTATTACAATAATACGTTTCATGAATCAATATCGCCGCATTAGAGAGGACCTTTTAACGAAATCGACTTGAGATTTGCTGCGGGTCACGGGGTCACGCGTATTCGTGAAATCCTTTGGCCGCCGCGCCCGCGATATCATTAACATGATTGATGCGTTTCTACGCGCGCTAATGACGTGTGAAAACGGCCCGCGACTGCGACGACGACGACGACGACATATTATTTCATTTAATATTATTGTTGTCGATATCGTTGTTGCCGAATATACATTTGACCGATTTTGATATTATACAAACGTACCTAAATCAAAATAGCGTCTGTTTTTGGGACCAGTTGTTGCTTCTGGAGGTTTTTTTTTTTATAAAGTATACTTTCGTTTTATTGATTTTATAAATCATACATTTTTTATGTTTTGATAACACATAATGTACCTATGTATAGCTTTTGTCGTAGAGTGTGTTTTCTCGCGAAGATAAAAATCGGAAAATCCTAGAAAATAATTATCAACTCAGTTGTCGTGCAGTGTAAAACGTTTTGTCTTTATGTATTATAATATAATAGGAACGCCATCCGGCCGTGGAACGAGATTATAACGTATCATTATTTATGATGACGGTAAAAACTTTTCCCCTCCAAGTTTACCTTTATTTTTGTATGAAAGAAGCTTTTATTAAAAAATAAAAAAAAACACGCGATACCTCTGGCTATAATTCCTTCCCCTCGTAGAAATTCACCCCTTTCGTTAACGACCGACAGCGTTAATAGGCCGATTTCAAACGAGTTGTCCTTAAAAGTTAAGAACCCAGTGCCCCGCTTTAATATTCATAGGACTGGCGAACACTTCCTAAACGGTCTGCTGTAAATTTACACAGCCCTGAGGTACAATATATCACTGTTAGTCGTATATAATGCTTAGACCTACTACACCACCGCCGCCACCACAACTATAATACTGTATATTATACGGTTCGCTTTGTGAAATTTCCAAGTTCACGTATACTGTCAACGTTTCGAGAATACATTGCAAGTCTATACAATTACGACAACAACTAGCAATTCATCAGCATTAATCATGTACATATTATCATGATTAATATAATATGTTATGTGTATCGTATCAACATTATTATGCACAAATCAATTATTTATCACAATTTGTATCTAATAAGTACCTACCTCATATCTAATAAGTACCTACCTCCTAGATTATATACTACGTTGCCAATAATATATTAGTATATTAATATTAATTTATTAATTATAAACATTTGTCATTGAAGTTAGATTAATGACATCAAAATAACAACAACAAAAAAAAAAATTTCAAACAGAGTATCAATATTCAATACTGCGTGTTTTACCTATATTTACGTAGAGTAGTTGCTGTTGAATAATTTTGAGAAATTAAAAAAATGTTATCTTAGTAAATAAAAAATAATCAAAGAAAAATCGTTAAAGGTCATATTATAAAAAAAAAAACAAATTTTTAGCGTTTAGTCACAAGATGTAAAATGCTAAATGCTTCAAAAAAGGTTAGCTGTTTTATGCAATACACGATGAAGGCGTCCCCTTCTTAATAGCTATGTCGTCTATATTACACTCTTGGGTCCGATTCTCATAAGATAATACAAACATCATTTTTAAACTGACGTAATTTATATTTTTATAGGATTTGTTGGTGTATACGAAACGATTGTTAGTCCTCACAGTGTGTTGATTATAAAGGGATATCGCTGTTAAAATGAGTTTTTTAAAGTCGCTTTAGCCTGCACAAACTCAATGAATAACATTCTTCCATAAACCAAATTTAAAGAAAAAAAAAAGAATAAAACTAATGAATATTTCATTTCGTGACAGAATATTACTTTCGTCACGTATTGAATTTTTAGGGCGTTTACAAAAAATATATAATATGCAAATTCCGAGTAAGAAAACTTCACATTTACGCCACCTAAAACCACATTTAGAAAGGATCAACGGGATTTTGTCAAAATGCTCACGATTTCTGTTTTCTAAAAGCGCCTGTATATCCACCAACGCCAGAGTATATTACGTGATGAGGATTTATGATCGTCAGAACGGAGTGTGACTATACTCAACCACTAATATTTCACACTTACCATAATAATAATTATTCCGGAGACGTTTGCACTTGTTATATTTCGCTGTCCTCCGGACACCCTATGGTACGTTGTTGGCTGGTCGCGGGTAAACGACAACGATAATAACAATATGGCCAGAAATCCGACGGTGGTTCCCTGGGGTCGGAGGCAATTAAAAAATTAGGGAAACCATTAATAGAAGTGCTTTACGGACCGGCGCAGGATGGCTAAAATAATAATCATAATAAAAACCAGACCGACAGACCCCGTGGTACCTACGTTTTTATTCTTAAATCCGTTTTTTTAAACGTCTACGATGTGCACTCGTATTATCGTATTTTACTACGGCTATTCACCATAATATTATTATTTTTTATAATAAGCCACTGGGTGCTGACTAACGAAAAATATAATATTTGTACGACAGTAGAGTTGAATGGAATGATTTAAATTTAGTACTTATTAATATTAAACGAATGACAAAGTGCATAGTATAATAATGAATCAACCAATAAAATAAAAGAATAAAATGGTATACATAAATGTCATTATATTGTCTTATTAAAATAATTGTATTAACCGAAAGGCAAAATATATTTTCACTCAATTGCACTCAATAACTACTCAAGGTTAGGTTGAAAATATAAAAATTAACTTCCACGAAGTTGGTCATCCGGCCATCCGGGCTTTAATGCAGATACTTTGACTAAACGACTGTCAATATTTAATAATCTTTTATAGTAATTATCATTAAATAATTTACAACCTCTCGTCTTTGTCCTGCAGACTTTAGACATATTCTACATTTATCAACTGATAAATGTAACATGTTTAAAAACATTTAAAACTCTGTTTTTTACAATTTCTTTATAGCAAAACGAATTCTAGTAACTTTTTAAAATTTTTGATTTTGAACACGAAGCGTACATGATAAAAATTGTGTAATGCTAGTCGTTATTCGTTTAGATTTGATAAATTCAAACTGTATACTTTGAAGTATTTTATGTCAGTCTATGAGCCAACTTGATGAATATCTATATTTTTTTACGAGTGATATTATTATTATGTGATCATTGTTTTTACATTAAAAAAAATGACAAGTACGAATAAACTCTGCGGAAACCGGCGATGACAGACACGTATTTTCTTTTTTATACACATTATTATACTGCAATACATATCATTATACCCTTACAAACCGGAAACAAAATTACGATTATTTGCTGTTGTTATTATTATTTTGTGTATTGCAGATATCCTCTTCGGAAATCAGTGTTTATTATATGTTCATGTATATTGTATATATATATATATATATATATATATATATATATTTATTGAATATAAAATCAACGGTTCTGTGGAATTTACATAAACAATAAAATAACAAGCCGTCCAAACCCGAACACTGTTTGCGAAATAATAATGATAAAATATCCGGTCCGTCCCGCGATGACTTGCCACCCGTTCGTCATTAGCCGTATATTGTTATTTTTTCTCCGCTCGCGCGTTCTTGCGGCGCAGCGGTATATAATATTATAAAGCATCATATTTTGTTACCGGAAAAATACACGGAGACCCGGCTTGGAAATCGATCTAATCGGCGGACGATCGCCCGCATATTTAATGGTTCGCAAACTGAATTTATCGCGGACGTTTAGTATAGGTGAGCGTCCCTGCCCGACGCCGCCGACCTGTGTCGCGTGGTCGGTGGGAATATACTTTTTCAGCACATTTTTAACTCCGCTAAAACCGTGTACAACTGTCTCCCGCGACGCATATAAAAAAAGGACGAGTCATTAAATTCGTTTATCGTGTAGACAATAATTTCTGCACGTTTGTCGAGATTATAAACCTGCGCGAGGTCTCTGTTCGGTGTGTGTGTGGCCGGTGTAAAACAATACTCTCGTACTGCAAGTGATGGTTTTATTTGTCCATAAAATCAATCTGTTTCGAAATCGCATTCGCGCAATACCTCCTACGCATGCACACACACACACACACACACACATATACTCACTCATTCGTACACCCATACATGCGCATACACACATTCACACGCCAGTAATATTATATTATATTTTATATACACTGCACAGAGCTCGTGTGTTTACTAATGGTATTTGTGAGGCTTCGGATGGCCGGACTGACGAAATAACGTGTATACAAGCGGCTGCGATCAATTCCGATGTCGTCAATGATAATATTATAATAATGAAATTCAATTAGACATCGGTTCTCTAACACGTTCGTAATATTAGACGCATTCGTCAGTGTTCGTATTTTGACAGTGATAAATAAATAGACATAAAAGTATGTGCGATCCTGATACGCGTTTTCAGTGTAAAAATTGTACGTTTAAATATTTTATTTACTCGTATTATACATTAGCCTTATGCCGGTATTCGGATTGCCTGTTCTTTTAATAATTTGTATAATTATTATTGTATGCATTTAGACGATTTTCGATTCAGTTTTTATAAAAATCATAGAAATTATACTTATTTTATTAATACATCTTCAATCCGAATGCATTTTATTATTTTATTCATGTTTTTTTTTTATTTTCTATCAGCTTAGCTTTTAAATATATTTACTTATAGAGATTAAATGAGTTCTCGGAATGTTGAATAATGTCGGTAATAATTATAAGTGTACTAGTTTACCAACCAAACCAACTACTGTAATATATTATAAATTTAATTTAATTTAGGTACCTACTTATCAATAGTTGTAAACTATATTTCTGGAGAGCTGAGAGAATTCATTGCGAAATTGTCGGAAAAACATTTTACGAAGAAATTAATAACGACTGGGGTTATTTTTATTGTACTGCGTTTTTTATGTATATTTTTTCAGTACATCATTTTATCGTCTGGTTCAATAGTTATTACGCTTCCGAATGGATAAATCGTTTATATTATAACAACGAAACAAATCCACTGCAGCGAGAATAATAACAATGGCAAATAAATATGTTTGAACACTGTCATTTAGTACAGTCCTGGTCGAACAAGAATCTTCCCATATACTGCAGGGGTCGACCGCCATATATTTATATTACCAAGTCAGGGGGAGAAATTATTATTGGAGTAGATTTTCTAGTATGGTGCCTTTATAGGAAAACGGACGGTGTACTGATCGTGTCTTACGCTAGCATGTGGTGGACGAGACGCGGAAAACCGTAAAGGTTTTCATTCTCCTTACATGTACGTGTACGTATATTACGCTGTCCTTATTCCCCGCTCCGGCGAGACCCCGCGTGTCACCTGCTCTACAGACGAAAACATTCTCGTTATTTCGTCTCAAACGCTTTTGTTCCGAATGAAAAAGTGTGAGGGCCGAAAAGAAATACTTCTACTGCAACAACTGTGACTATATATGCGCTGTCAAACGCCCGAAACAAATTTTTTACACATATCGTGTTTAAATAATTGTACTGGGACTGGTGGTGACATGGTGTCGACTGCAAGACAACCAGCAAGCTTGACATCGATCGTATTATCACGTCCGTGTTCATGCTCATAAACCGTAAGTCCGATATGAATAACGTCTCGTATGGGTATATGCAGATAATATAAAGATTACGTTTTGATTTCGAACAATAAAAAATTATAGACAAAACGATTTGTACACATACAATGCATATGAATTAGAATTTTAAACATGTATTTTTTATCCATTAATTACTATAATAACAATTTTATTAATATAAAATATTACTTTTTATATATTTAAGTTTCTGAGCAAAATGATGAATTTATTGATTTAACAAATAAGTGTTTTTATTTTTAAAATTTTTATTATTTTGATTATGTATACCGTATAAGTTTTAATGCTTCATTAACGTCGAGAATGGATTTTAATAAATAATTGGATTTATTTATTATTTTTAGGAGTTTAAAAATATTCTTAGTTCGTTTTAAAATAATTAGGAAAACAAAAAACAAAAATAGAAAAAACCAAGAATTTTTCACAAAATCAGTTCACAATAATCAATTTTATTTTTTCGTTGTAATTCAAAAATAAATTACTATAAACATAAAATATTTATATAGGTAAACATTTTGTATGGTATAATTTTCAAAAACTGTTTGACTTTTTTATTAGGTATGTTTTTATTGAATTTAAGTTAATGGTAATAATAATAAATTATATCGATATTACCTATATACTTAATATGTTAGAACCGATAATATAATACATGTTATATTTTCGTCAAATATTAAATCAATCTCAAGTATTATTCATAATAACATAAATCATTTCAATATTTATACAATTATAATATAAATAATAAATATACAGTAAAATATTCTTAGTAATATAGGCTAACAGATTATATAATCGGGATTGTTTTTCGTATGCAATGATTTATCTTTTAATTAATATTTAACACAACCATTACAGTGACATTACACTCGACACCTGTTGTACAACAAAAAGGTACCTCGTATTTGGCTATTTTTAAAAATTAACACTCTTGATACTTAGTAATTATATATTTCTGAAAACGGTGAACGGATTTGTAATGGGATATGTGGCTTAAAATACAGTAAATAAAAAATGCCTAATTTCAGAAACAGTAAACCTAAAAAAAAAAAAACTATAAAAATGTTTCATTTTTAAACGGTTAATATTTTGATGATTTTAATCTTACACATTTATGTGTTTTCTGTGGGACATAAAAACGGTTTCCCATTTATTTTAGTTAAATATAAGTCACAATATGACATTAAGTATTATAACATAAGATGCCATTAAAATTTTTATTCTTACAATATCGTAGTTCATAAAAATAAATATGATTTTACAGTAAGAAAACAATATTTTATTATGATTATATTTTGCCATAAACATTTTTCTTAGATCGATTAAACAAAGAAATGCAAAAGTGTTGGTGTACATATTTAGTATTTTATTTCAATCAATTCATAAAATACTAAAAATTTTCAAAATAATGATTTTATTTAAAGGTATTAACGTAGGTAAGGTATATTACAACGACCACAATAGAATAAAATACAATTTGTGTGTCCCCGAATTCGAAGAATAACACTTTGAAATCTGTTTTCATTTAATAATTCTTATTATCGACCGTACAGTATAATAAACGGTATACTAGAGCCACTTCAACGTCTGTCGTCGGATCATTATTTCTTCAGCTGTTGAGGTTTTGAACAAATTTATTTTCGCATGACATACGAACAATGAATCAAACACAAACCCATCTCGGTGATTCAAATGGGATTTTTGGGGTGGAAAGAGTATCCGAGGACCACGATGTTTTGATAAATTATTACTCAAACGTAGAGTAGTCTCGTCGGAGTAGTATATGCATGGAGAATATGTATACATTTTGTTAATTTTATGAGTCACACTGTGATTCTGTTGTTCAGTTGTATCACAATAAAATATATAGGATTTCTGGATTTATCTCTTTTGAGTATTTGGCTGTAAATACTATACAATAAAAAAATACAAATAAATAATTGTGATGATTTACAAATATAAATATTCAAAATATTGACATATTATACAACAGACAATAAAATAAATAAAAAATTGATTGTAATTTCCATAATTGGAAATCTGATATATTATTATTATTGTGCACACTCGTTCACACCACCATAAATTAAAACAGTATAAATTTCTACATTTTGCATACAATATTTTGTTTTGAAATTATATTTCAGTGGGGTATTCTGACGTGGCTTATTATTTTTAAAATACATTGGCATCGATTTATGTATATTAATTAATATATATTCGTTGTCACAGCAGTTTTTATATTTATTATATTTTTCAGTTTTTGGATAGATATAAATGAATCATCTGCCTTAAACATTGTATATAGTTATTAAAGGTCTACATGAGTTGATAATTTCAAATCTAGCCTAACAATTATTAATTTACAGTTCAATCTAACCTTGTACAAAATTATTTTTCCAGACTCGTCCCTACAGTTTCAATATATATTTAAAGGATGGGGTTTTTTGTCATGAAATATTTTCCAACATCAATTTATTCTTCAAATTAAAAATGTATTAGCTAATCATAATATTATACCTGTAACTTAAAAGTAGTGTTTTAAAAAAAAACTTTTAAAAATGTCACTAGTTAGTAATAACAATGTTTTGAATAAGAAATATTATATTGAATATAATATTGTATATAAACAATAAATTAATAAACTTATAACAGAAAATAAATGGGTACCTAATATATATATAATATATTGTACATAACTAAATACTTGATTTTACTTTTATTTATATAATACTAATAGATATTGTATGATTAAAAACTTAGTAAGTCTTTTTAAATAGGTGATGTGATTTAGATTTTAAAGAGCGCTACATGTACCAATAGATAGGTGCATGGCCCTTTAATGTCATTATTATTAGGTTAGTAAGTTAATCTGTTGTGCCATAATTCAGGTTAGGTACTTAAATTATTGTTAGACTCTGTGATGTACAATATTATAATCTGAATAATGCAGGTCAATTATTGAAGCAATAAATTCAACAAGAAGTAAATTTAGTACCAAACTAATAATAATCATTTCAGACATTTCAGAACTGTATTTGTATAAATTATTGTTGGGCGCTAGAATGATATGCACTGTTTTAATGTCGAACAATAACTAAATTAATATATATTGCGTTACAGCCGTTATAGGACACATGCTTGCTAATATTTTTTTCTTGATGAAAAGCACTCACCCATATTATGTATATCTTTGGTTTTCGTAAATGTTAGTAATCTTTCACTGTAGTATGAACGATAGACGGTCAGGTCGATTTTAGGTCGGCGTTAAGGCATACAAATTTCTACACTTTTTTTTATTTTTTTATTTGTTGTTTAAATCTTAGCGACCGAAAAAAATTGCTGTTAGATTTACAAAAACATTTAAAATATATTCGAAGATCTAAAACTTTTGGCAACGCTGGACGTGTCTATGACGTGACATACCGATCGATTGACGGGCGATATAATTGTATTGCCTGACAACGTTTTCTTGTGTTCGTCAAAACAACGAGTCGTCGATTTTGACACGCACTCGCCAAGTTAAACGAACGGAAACGCTATACATGGCCGAACGGTATTTTCTTTTCATTGTACGCTATCGATATATGCGATTTAAAGTGTGTATGTGTGTGTGTGTGCAAGAGTGAGAGAGCGTAAGACTCAAGTCTGGAAAATCAACGCACAAATTTGAAATTAGTACGAAACGTTGAACGGCCTGGGGGCTGTTTTACGGCGATGTCCGTCGGGCGGAAACATTCTTTTGCTCTGTTATTCCGAGCCAATACACCTGTCTACGGTGAAATCAAATCTGCTGCCCGCCTGCGTTCAGCACCCGCTGCCGTGTATTCGGGAGTCGAGACCTTTGAAAAATGCCAACGAACCGAAAACGACGGCGCACGACAGTGATCGCATCGAAAGCTTGTGCGAACATATACCTACGTAGGGTATACTAATACATTATAGTGAAGTATCCCGAGGCGACATTTCACGTACCTCTCTCAAAATCACAAATATTGAAATCGATATTGGGATTTGTCGGATGATCAATTTATTCCCGAAACACAATGAGTATCTAAATAGGCATAACAGGTATATTATATAATATAACATCATATATTTTGTAGGTAGGTATGACATAATAAATAATAAAAAAAGGCTATTATATTCGGTACAATAATAATATAATAACGTTATTTATGATATTGTATGATGGTGGGCGCACAGCATCATCCTGTAAGTACATGATGTGTATAATAGTGATAATAGTATTATAATAAACAATTTCAACACTATATTCCTTATTTGAAATTTGCGCTTTTTTTGCACTATCCTGTTTTCCATATTTTACCTGACGGCTGACATTGTATATTAAAGCGATGATTTTTTTAGACAAAAAGATAAAAACAGTTTCATCGTTATACTTAGCCTCCCGGAATTTCCGCGGATTTTCACAACCCACAACTAACAAATGCCCACGCGCGTTATTCCCACCGCACACTAAACTCCTTGCGTCTACACGTAATCTATTTCACACACCCTTATCCTGTTGTTATTTGTACTGTCAAATGCGCGCGTCTCCACTGTCTCCAGAGACTTTCACTGCAACACTTTGCACATCAAAATATTCACGAGCGTCATTTACAGGTCATATTTCCATCGAGCTTGTTAATATTTCACAGGATTAAAAGACTAATCGGTTCTCGCAAAAATCTGATTCACCACCCTACTTTTGGAATAATTTATTCATAATCACAGTATGACTCATCGACTGGGCCTTTATCTGACGTAATAATAACTAAGAATTATATGCATAATACATTTATACCGCGTATACAAATTTAATGTAAATGTAATTGTATACATTGTAGTTATTAGGTTAAAATTACAACAATAAATTCAAACCAACTCATATAAAAAGGTATTAAAAAAATATATTTTGAAAAATAAAATCTTGTAGGCTTAATTTTAGAAAATAGTAGATGTAAGTTAAAAAATTATTTTATTTAAATGCAAAACTAATAGATTTCTACCAATCTTTAGTAAAACGTAGTGTAGGACGTTTCTTAGATTTATAAAAAAAACTTATATAGTTTTATGATAAATATAAGTTTTATTGCTTAGAACTTTATCATATTTTTAAATAAATACATTTAAGTTACTGTAACTATCTGTATAAAATTGAAACTTGTAATGTAATATTTTGAATGCAGGTACTTAAACCTGTATCAATTTCGGTAAATAAAAAGGTAGGCAAGGATTTGCTGTACATTAGTCGTCGAGTGTGTCAATATTTTATGGGTATTGGGTATTTTAAATTTGAATTCAATGATATAATATCATTATTCATTTCTATACTAATAAAATTCTGAAAGGAGTCGTTCTGTCAGTTTATATATAACTAAGTTTATTTCATAATATATTTTTTTGATATAGCTATTATAGTTATTAATTTTACTTTTAGTATTGCGGTAGGTTGTTATATATATTTTTTAAAACTATTGTATTTATTACACTATAATCATTTAATTATTATAATAATGTATATTTATGCCATATTGGGTGCATTGTACCAATTTATATAACTTAAAATTTAATAACATCTTTTTGTAAGTACTGTATAAAAAAAA